>NW_027193562.1:0-40000 GCF_032444005.1 Ranitomeya imitator
CACAAACCCTAACCCTAGAGATCCTAACTCTAACCCTAACACAAACCCTAACCCTAGGGATCCTAACCCTAACACAAACTCTAACCATAACCCTAACACAAACCCTAACCCTAGGGATCCTAACCCTAACCCTAACACAAACCCTAACCCTAGGGATCCTAACCCTAACCCAAACCCTAACCCTAGGGATCCTAACACTAACCCTAACACAAACTCTAACCCTAACACAAACCCTAACCCAAACTCTAACCCTAACCCTAGGGATCCTAAACCTAACACAAACCCTAACCCGAACCCTAGGGTTCCTAACCCTAACACAAACCCTAACCCTAGAGATCCTAACCCTAACACAAACTCTAACCATAACCCTAACCCTAACACAAACCCTAACCCTAGAGATCCTAACCCTAACCCTAACACAAACTCTAACCCTAACCCCAACACAAACCCTAACCCTAGGGATCCTAACTCTAACCCTAACACAAACTCCAACCCTAACACAAACCCTAACCCTAGGGATCCTAACCCTAACCCTAACACAAACCCTAACCCTAACACAAACTCTAACCCTAACCCTAAAACACAGACTCTAACCCTAGGGATCCTAACCCTAACACAAACACTAACTCTAACCGTAACCCTAACCCTAAGGGATCCTAACCCTAACGATCCTAACCCTAACACAAACCCTAGAGATCCTAACCCTAACACAAACCCTAACCCTAGGGATCCTAACCCTAACCCTAGCACAAACTCTAACCCTAACACAAACCCTAACCCTAGGGATCCTAACCCTAACCCTAACACAAACCCTAACCCTAGGGATCCTAACCCTAACACAAACCCTAACCCTAGAGATCCTAACCCTAACACAAACCCTAACCCTAGGGATCCTAACACTAACCCTAACACAAACTCTAACCCTAACACAAACCCTAACCCTAACCCAAACTCTAACCCTAACCCTAGGGATCCTAACCGTAACACAAACCCTAACCCTAGAGATCCTAACCCTAACACAAACTCTAACCCTAACACTAAAACAAACCTTAACCCTAGGGATCCTAACCCTAACACAAACTCTAACCCTAACACAAACCCTAACCCTAACCCTAGGGATCCTAACACTAACACAAACTCTAACCCTAACCCTAACACAAACCCTAACCCTAACCCTAGGGATCCTAAACCTAACACAAACCCTAACCCGAACCCTAGGGATCCTAACCCTAACACAAACCCTAACCCTAGAGATCCTAACCCTAACACAAACTCTAACCCTAACCCTAACACAAACCCTAACCCTAGAGATCCTAACCCTAACCCTAACACAAACTCTAACCTTAACCCTAACACAAACCCTAACCCTAGGGATCCTAACCCTAACACAAACTCTAACCCTAACCCTAACACAAACCCTATCCCTAACCCTAGGGATCCTAACCCTAACACAAACTCTAACCCTAACCCTAACACAAACCCTAACCCTAACCCTAGGGATCCTCACCCTAACCCTAACACAAACCCTAAAACAGACTCTAACCCTAGGGATCCTAACCCTAACACAAACCCTAACTCTAACCGTAACCCTAACCCTAAGGGATCCTAACCCTAACCCTGAGGGTTAGGGTTAGGATCCCTAGGGTTAGGGTTAGGATCCCTAGGGTTAGGGTTAAGGCTAGGGTTAGGGTTTGTGTTAGGGTTTGTGTTAGGGTTTGTGTTAGGGTTTGTGTTAGGGTTTGTGTTTTAGGGTTAGGGTTTGTGTTAGGGTTAGGATCCCTAGGGTTAAGGTTAGGGTTAGTGTCATGAAATGGTAATTCAGAACCACAATGGATGTTGAAGTTCAGAGCACAAATAGTGACCTGACAATAACCAAAAACATAGGACGAGCTCTGAGACGTGGGAACTCTGCTGACCGCAATCCCTATACTATCGTACCACAACTAAAGGCGGCCGTGGATTGCGCCTAACGCTACCTATGCAACTCGGCACAGCCTGAGAAACTAGCTAGGTCTAAGAGGAAAACAAGCCTAACTTGCCTCAAAGAAATTCCCCACAGGAAAAGGCAGCCCCCACATATAATGACTGTGAGTGAGATGAAATAACAAACGTAGAGATGAAACAGATTTAGCAAAGTGAGGCCCGACTTTCTGAATAGACCGAAGATAGAAAAGGTAACTTTGCGGTCAACACAAAACCCTACTAACAACCACGCAGAGGGGGCAAAAAGACCCTCCGTACCGAACTAACGGCACGGAGGTACACCCTCTGCGTCTCAGAGCTTCCAGCAAGCAACAAAAACAAAAGAGCACGCTGGACAGAAAAAACAGCAAACCAAAAAAATAACACAGCACAACTTAGCTTATGCAGAGCAGCAGGCCACAGGAACGATCCAGGAGGAAGCTACACCCACACTAGAACATTGACAAGAGGCCAGGATCAAAGCACCAGGTGGAGCTAAATAGGAAACGTCTAACGACATCACCACATCACCTGAGGAAGGAGTCTCAGAAGCCGCAGTACCACTACCTTCCACCAACGGAAGCTCACAGAGAGAACCAGCCGAAATACCACTTGTGGCCACAGGAGGAAGCTCTGCCACAGAATTCACAACAGTACCCCCCCCCTTGAGGAGGGGTCACCGAACCCTCACCAGAGCTCCCAGGACGACCAGGATGAGCCATATGAAAGGCACGAACCAGATCGGGAGCATGGACATCAGAGGAAAAGACCCAGGAATTATCATCTTCCTGAGCATAACCCTTCCACTTAACCAGATACTGGAGTTTCCGCCTTGAAACCCGAGAATCCAAAATCTTCTCCACAATATACTCCAACTCCCCCTCCACCAAAACCGGGGCAGGAGGATCAACCGATGGAACCATAGGTGCCACGTATCTCCGCAACAATGACCTATGGAACACGTTATGGATGGAAAAAGATTCAGGAAGGGTCAAACGAAAAGACACAGGATTAAGAACCTCAGAAATCCTATACGGACCAATGAAACGAGGCTTAAATTTAGGAGAGGAAACCTTCATAGGAATATGACGAGATGACAACCAAAGCAAATCCCCATCACGAAGTCGGGGACCCACACAGCGTCTGCGATTAGCGAAACGTTGAGCCCTCTCCTGGGACAAGGTCAAATTGTCCACTACATGAGTCCAAATCTGCTGCAACCTGTCCACCACAGTATCCACACCAGGACAGTCCGAAGACTCAACCTGCCCAGACGAGAACCGAGGATGGAACCCAGAGTTGCAGAAGAACGGCGAAACCAAGGTAGCCGAACTGGCCCGATTATTAAGGGCGAACTCAGCCAAAGGCAAAAAAGACACCCAGTCATCCTGATCAGCAGAAACAAACCATCTCAGATATGTCTCCAAGGTCTGATTGGTTCGTTCGGTCTGGCCATTAGTCTGAGGATGGAAAGCCGAGGAAAAAGACAAGTCAATGCCCATCCTAGCACAAAAGGCTCTCCAAAACCTCGAAACAAACTGGGAACCTCTGTCAGAAACGATATTCTCTGGAATGCCATGCAAACGAACCACATGCTGGAAGAACAATGGGACCAAATCAGAGGAGGAAGGCAACTTAGGCAAGGGTACCAAATGGACCATCTTAGAGAAGCGATCACATACAACCCAAATGACTGACATTTTTTGAGAGACGGGAAGATCAGAAATAAAATCCATCAAGATATGTGTCCAAGGGCTCTTCGGGACCGGCAAGGGCAAAAGCAACCCACTGGCACGAGAACAGCAGGGCTTAGCCCGAGCACAAGTCCCACAGGACTGCACAAAAGAACGCACATCCCGCGACAGCGATGGCCACAAAAGGATCTAGCCACTAACTCTCTGGTACCAAAGATTCCAGGATGACCAGCCAACACCGAACAATGAACCTCAGAGATAACTTTATTCGTCCACCTATCAGGGACAAACAGTTTCTCCACTGGGCAACGATCAGGTTTATTAGCCTGAAATTTCTGCAGCACCTGCCGCAAATCAGGGGAGATGGCAGACACAATTACTCCCTCTTTGAGAACACCCTCCGGCTCAGATAAACCCGGAGAGTCGGGCACAAAACTCCTAGACAGGGCATCCGCCTTCACATTTTTAGAGCCCGGAAGGTATGAAACCACAAAGTTAAAACGAGAGAAAAACAACGACCAACGAGCCTGTCTAGGATTCAATCGTTTGGCAGACTCGAGATAAGTCAGATTCTTGTGATCAGTCAAGACCACCACGCGATGCTTAGCTCCTTCAAGCCAATGACGCCACTCCTCGAATGCCCACTTCATGGCCAGCAACTCTCGATTGCCAACATCATAATTTCGCTCAGCAGGCGAAAACTTCCTGGAAAAGAAGGCGCATGGTTTCATCACCGAGCAATCAGAACTTCTCTGCGACAAAACAGCCCCCGCTCCAATTTCAGAAGCATCAACCTCGACCTGGAACAGAAGCGAGACATCTGGCTGACACAACACAGGGGCAGAAGAAAAACGACGCTTCAACTCTTGAAAAGCTTCCACGGCAGCAGAAGGCCAATTGACCACATCAGCACCCTTCTTGGTCAAATCGGTCAATGGTTTAGCAATACTAGAAAAGTTGCAGATGAAGCGACGATAAAAATTAGCAAAGCCCAGGAACTTTTGCAGACTCTTCAGAGATGTCGGCTGAGTCCAATCATGGATGGCCTGGACTTTAACAGGGTCCATCTCGATAGTAGAAGGGGAAAAAATGAACCCCAAAAATGAGACCTTCTGGACACCGAAGAGACACTTTGATCCCTTCACAAACAAAGAATTAGCACGCAGGACCTGGAACACCATTCTGACCTGCTTCACATGAGACTCCCAATCATCCGAGAAGACCAAAATATCATCCAAGTATACAATCAGGAATTTATCCAGGTACTCTCGGAAGATGTCATGCATAAAGGACTGAAACACTGATGGAGCATTGGCAAGTCCGAATGGCATGACTAGGTACTCAAAATGACCCTCGGGCGTATTAAATGCAGTTTTCCATTCATCGCCTCGCTTAATACGCACAAGATTATACGCACCACGGAGATCTATCTTGGTAAACCAACTAGCCCCCTTAATCCGAGCAAATAAATCAGATAACAATGGCAAGGGGTACTGAAATTTAACCGTGATGTTATTGAGAAGGCGATATCTATACAAGGTCTTAGTGAACCATCCTTCTTGGCTACAAAAAAGAACCCTGCTCCCAATGGCGACGATGACGGGCGAATATGCCCCTTCTCCAAAGACTCCTTCACATAACTCCGCATAGCGGCGTGCTCAGGCACAGATAAATTAAACAGTCGACCTTTGGGAATTTACTACCAGGAATCAAATCGATAGCACAATCACAATCCCTATGCGGATGTAGGGCATCGGACTTGGGCTCTTCAAATACATCCCGGTAATCAGACAAGAACTCAGGAACCTCAGAAGGGGTGGATGATGAAATATTCAGAAATGGGACATCACCATGTATCCCCTGACAACCCCAGCTGGACACAGACATGGATTTCCAATCCAAAACAGGATTATGGACTTGTAGCCATGGCAACCCCAACACGACCACATCATGCAGATTATGCAGCACCAGGAAGCGAATAACCTCCTGATGTGCAGGAGCCATGCACATGGTCAACTGGGTCCAGTACTGAGGCTTATTCTTGGCCAAAGGCGTAGCATCAATTCCTCTCATTGGAATAGGACACTGCAAGGGCTCCAAGACAAACCCACAACGTCTAGCATACTCCAAGTCCATCAAATTCAGGGCAGCGCCTGAGTCCACAAATGACATGACAGAATATGATGACAAAGAGCAGATCAAGGTAACAGACAGAAGAAATTTTGACTGTACCATACCAATGGTGGCAGACCTAGCGAACCGCCTAGTGCGTTTAGGACAATCAGTGATAGCATGAGTGGAATCACCACAGTAGAAACACAGCCCATTCTGACGTCTGTGTTCTTGCCGTTCCACTCTAGTCAAAGTCCTATCGCACTGCATAGGCTCAGGTTTAAGCTCAGGTAATACCGCCAAATGGTGCACAGATTTACGCTCGCGCAAGCGTCGACCGATCTGAATAGCCAAAGACATAGACTCATTCAGACCAGCAGGCATGGGAAATCCCACCATGACATCCTTAAGGGCTTCAGAGAGACCCTTCCTGAAAATCGCTGCAAGCGCACCTTCATTCCATTGAGTGAGTACGGACCACTTTCTAAATTTCTGACAAAATACTTCTATTTCATCCTGACCCTGGCACAGAGCCAGCAAATTCTTCTCTGCCTGATCCACAGAATTAGGCTCATCATACAGCAATCCGAGCGCCAGGAAAAATGCATCGATATTACTTAATGCAGGATCTCCTGGCGCAAGGGAAAATGCCCAGTCCTGAGGATCGCCCCGCAAAAAAAGAAATAATGATCCTAACTTGTTGAACAGGATCACCAGAAGAATGAGGTTTCAAAGCCAGAAAAAGTTTACAATTATTTTTGAAACTCAGAAATTTATTTCTATCTCCAAAAAACAAATCAGGAATAGGAATTCTCGGTTCTAACATAGAATTCTGAACCACAAAGTCTTGAATACCTTGTACCCTTGCCGTGAGCTGATCTACACATGAAGACAGACCTTTAATGTCCATTGCAACAGCTGTGTCCTGAACCACCCAAATGTCTAGGGGAAAAAAAAGACTGAACACAGAGCAGAGAAAAAAAAAATGGTCTCAGAACTTCTTTTTTCCCTCTATTGAGAATCATTAGTAGATTGGCCTCTTGTACTGTCATGAAATGGTAATTCAGAACCACAATGGATGTTGAAGTTCAGAGCACAAATAGTGACCTGACAATAACCAAAAACATAGGACGAGCTCTGAGACGTGGGAACTCTGCTGACCGCAATCCCTATACTATCGTACCACAACTAAAGGCGGCCGTGGATTGCGCCTAACGCTACCTATGCAACTCGGCATAGCCTGAGAAACTAGCTAGGCCTAAGAGGAAAACAAGCCTAACTTGCCTCAAAGAAATTCCCCACAGGAAAAGGCAGCCCCCACATATAATGACTGTGAGTGAGATGAAATGACAAACGTAGAGATGAAACAGATTTAGCAAAGTGAGGCCCGACTTTCTGAATAGACCGAAGATAGAAAAGGTAACTTTGCGGTCAACACAAAACCCTACTAACAACCACGCAGAGGGGGCAAAAAGTCCCTCCGTACCGAACTAACGGCACGGAGGTACACCCTCTGCGTCTCAGAGCTTCCAGCAAGCAACAAAAACAAAAGAGCACGCTGGACAGAAAAAACAGCAAACCAAAAAATAACACAGCACAACTTAGCTTATGCAGAGCAGCAGGCCACAGGAACGATCCAGGAGGAAGCTAGACCCACACTAGAACATTGACAAGAGGCTAGGATCAAAGCACCAGGTGGAGCTAAATAGGAAACGTCTAACGACATCACCACATCACCTGAGGAAGGAGGCTCAGAAGCCGCAGTACCACTACCTTCCACCAACGGAAGCTCACAGAGAGAACCAGCCGAAATACCACTTGTGGCCACAGGAGGAAGCTCTGCCACAGAATTCACAACAGGTTAGAGTTTGTGTTACAGTTTGTTAGAGTTTGTGTTAGAGTTTGTGTTTTAGGGTTAGGGTTAGTGTTAGGATCCCTAGGGTTAGGGTTAGGGCTAGGGTTTGTGTTAGGGTTAGGATCCCTAGGGTTAGGGTTAGGGTTTGTGTTAGAGTTTGTGTTAGGGTATGTTCACACGTTCCTGATTTCCGGACACCGGGACGCCGGGTAAGTATAAGGGGGGGGGAGATTAGGGCACGGGGGGGGCATCGGAGCACTGTGGGGGGGGGGGGGCATCGGAGCACGGGGGGGCGGGATCGGAGCACGGGGGGGCAGCCACACTCCGCCCACGCACTTCCGCCCGCTCCCCTGCACTTCCTGCTGCAGCGGTTCTGCACATCAAACCGCAGTAAAACCCGCAGATATATTTTTGATCTGCGGGTTTTACTGCGGTTTTGACCTCACAATGGAGGTCTATGGGTGCAGAACCGCTGCGGTTCAGGAAAAAGAAGTGACATGCTCCTTCTTTTTTCCCGGAGCTATTCAGCGCGACTTTTTTTTTTTAATTTCCGCATCATGTGCACAGTGGGTCCTGTTTTCCATAGGGTACAGTGTACTGTACCCTGCATGGAAAACAGCTGCGGAACCGCAGCGGCAAAACCGCTGCGGTTCCGCAGTAAAAAACGCACTGTGTGAACATGGCCTAAGAGTTTGTGTTAGAGTTTGTGTTAGAGTTTGTGTTAGAGTTTGTGTTACAGTTTGTGTTACAGTTTGTGTTTTAGGGTTAGGGTTAGAGTTTGTGTTAGGGTTAGGATCCCTAGGGTTAGGGTTTGCGTTAGAGTTTGTGTTAGAGTTTTTGTTACAGTTTGTGTTTTAGGGTTAGGGTTTGTGTTAGGGTTAGGATCCCTAGGGTTAGGGTTAGAGTTTGTGTTACAGTTTGTGTTACAGTTTGTGTTACAGTTTGTGTTTTAGGGTTAGCTTATAAGTGTGTATTCTTGTGTTTTTCTATAAAAACGCATGCAAACGCATGTGCTTAAAAACGCATGCGTTTACATAGACATCAATGGGTTTTTTTACCGCGAAAAACGCATGCGTATTTTTCGCGGCAAAAAAAGGCCGCTAAAATTATTACATGTTGCATTTCTGCAACAAAACGCATGCAGTGAAAAAACGCATGCGTTGCAAAAACGCGTCAAAACGCATGCAAAAAAACGCATGCGTTTTTAATGTTAAGTATAGGGGAAAAAAACGCATGCGTTTTTAATGTTAAGTATAGGGGGAAAAAACGCATGCGTTTTTTTTGCGTTTTTTACCGCAAAAACGCAAAAAAAAAAAACGCAAATGTGAAACCACCCTGAATTTAAGGGACTTGGAGTTTGCTAGGCGCTGTGGTTTTTTCTTGGAGCCCTTGCAGTATCCTATTCCATTGAGAGGAATTGATGCTACGCCTTTGGCCAAGAATAAGCCTCAGTACTGGACTCAATTGACCATGTGCATGGCTCCTGCACATCAAGAGGATATTCGCTTTTTGGTGTTGCATAATCTGCATGATGTGGTCGTTTTGGGGTTGCGATGGCTACAGGTCCATAATCCAGTATTGGATTGGAAATCTATGTCTGTGTCCAGCTGGGGTTGTCAAGGGGTACATGGTGATGTTCCATTGCTGTCAATTTCGCCTTCCGCTCCTTCTGAAGTCCCTGAGTTTTTGTCGGATTACCGGGATGTATTTGATGAGCCCAAGTCCAGTGCCCTACCTCCTCATAGGGATTGCAATTGTGCAATTAATTTGATTCCTGGTAGTAAGTTTCCTAAGGGCCGATTGTTCAATTTATCTGTGCCAGAACACGCCGCTATGCGGAGTTATATAAAGGAATCCTTGGAGAAAGGTCATATTCGCCCGTCGTCATCACCGTTAGGAGCAGGGTTCTTTTTTGTGGCCAAGAAGGATGGTTCTTTGAGACCTTGTATTGATTACCGCCTTCTTAATAAGATCACAGTTAAATTTCAGTACCCCTTGCCGCTGCGGTCTGATTTGTTTGCTCAAATTAAGGGGGCTAGTTGGTTCACCAAGATAGATCTTCGAGGGGCGTATAATCTTGTGCGTATTAAACAGGGCGATGAATGGAAAACAGCATTTAATACGCCCGAGGGCCATTTTGAGTACCTGGTTATGCCATTCGGGCTTTCCAATGCTCCATCAGTGTTTCAGTCCTTTATGCATGACATCTTCCGAGAGTACCTGAATAAATTCCTGATTGTATACTTGGATGATATTTTGGTCTTTTCGGATGATTGGGAGTCTCATGTGAAGCAGGTCAGAATGGTGTTCCAGGTCCTTCGTGCGAATTCCTTGTTTGTGAAGGGGTCAAAGTGTCTCTTTGGAGTTCAGAGGGTTTCATTTTTGGGTTTCATTTTTTCCCCTTCTACTATCGAGATGGACCCTGTTAAAGCTCAGGCCATTTATGATTGGACTCAGCCGACATCTGTGAAGAGTCTGCAGAAGTTCCTGGGCTTTGCTAATTTTTATCGTTGCTTCATCGCTAATTTTTCTAGTGTTGCTAAACCGTTGACTGATTTGACCAAGAAGGGTGCTGATGTGGTCAATTGGTCTTCTGCTGCTGTGGAAGCTTTTCAAGAGTTAAAGCGTCGTTTTTCTTCTGCCCCTGTGTTGTGTCAACCAGATGTTTCGCTTCCGTTCCAGGTCGAGGTTGATGCTTCTGAAATTGGAGCGGGGGCTGTTTTGTCGCAAAGAGGTTCTGATTGCTCGGTGATGAAGCCATGCGCCTTCTTTTCCAGGAAGTTTTCGCCTGCTGAGCGAAATTATGATGTTGGCAATCGAGAGTTGCTGGCCATGAAGTGGGCATTCGAGGAGTGGCGTCATTGGCTTGAAGGAGCTAAGCATCGCATGGTGGTCTTGACTGATCACAAGAACTTGACTTATCTCGAGTCTGCCAAACGGTTGAATCCTAGACAGGCTCGTTGGTCACTGTTTTTCTCCCGTTTTGACTTTGTGGTTTCGTACCTTCCGGGCTCTAAAAATGTGAAGGCGGATGCCCTGTCTAGGAGTTTTGTGCCCGACTCTCCGGGTTTGTCTGAGCCGGCGGGTATTCTCAAAGAGGGAGTAATTTTGTCTGCCATCTCCCCTGATTTGCGGCGGGTGCTGCAAAAATTTCAGGCTAATAAACCTGATCGTTGCCCAGCAGAGAAACTGTTTGTCCCTGATAGGTGGACGAATAAAGTTATCTCTGAGGTTCATTGTTCGGTGTTGGCTGGTCATCCTGGAATCTTTGGTACCAGAGATTTAGTGGCTAGATCCTTTTGGTGGCCGTCTCTGTCGCGGGATGTGCGTTCTTTTGTGCAGTCCTGTGGGATTTGTGCTCGGGCTAAGCCCTGCTGTTCTCGTGCCAGTGGGTTGCTTTTGCCCTTGCCGGTCCCGAAGAGGCCTTGGACACATATCTCTATGGATTTTATTTCGGATCTCCCCGTCTCTCAAAAAATGTTGGTCATTTGGGTGGTTTGTGATCGCTTCTCTAAGATGATCCATTTGGTATCCTTGTCTAAATTACCTTCCTCCTCTGATTTGGTGCCATTGTTCTTCCAGCATGTGGTTCGTTTACATGGCATTCCAGAGAACATCGTTTCTGACAGAGGTTCCCAGTTTTTTTCGAGGTTTTGGCGAGCCTTTTGTGCTAGGATGGGCATTGATTTGTCTTTTTCCTCGGCTTTCCATCCGCAGACAAATGGCCAGACCAAACGAACCAATCAATCAGACCTTGGAAACATATCTGAGATGCTTTGTTTCTGCTGATCAGGATGATTGGGTGTCCTTCTTGCCTTTGGCTGAGTTCGCCCTTAATAATCGGGCAAGCTCGGCTACCTTGGTTTCGCCGTTTTTCTGCAATTCTGGGTTCCATCCTCGTTTCTCTTCAGGGCAGGTTGAGTCTTCGGACTGTCCTGGTGTGGATACTGTGGTGGACAGGTTACAGCATATTTGGACTCATGTAGTGGACAATTTGACCTTGTCCCAGGAGAAGGCTCAACGTTTTGCTAATCGCAGACGCTGTGTGGGTCCCCGACTTCGTGTTGGGGATTTGGTTTGGTTGTCATCTCGTCATATTCCTATGAAGGTTTCCTCTCCTAAGTTTAAGCCTCGTTTCATTGGTCCGTATAGGATTTCTGAGGTTCTTAATCCTGTGTCTTTTCGTTTGACCCTTCCAGATTCTTTTTCCATCCATAACGTATTCCATAGGTCATTGTTGCGGAGATACGTGGCACCTATGGTTCCATCTGTTGATCCTCCTGCCCCGGTTTTGGTGGAGGGGGAGTTGGAGTATATTGTGGAGAAGATTTTGGATTCTCGTGTTTCGAGACGAAAACTCCAGTATCTGGTTAAGTGGAAGGGTTATGGTCAGGAAGATAATTCCTGGGTCTTTGCCTCTGATGTCCATGCTGCCGATCTTGTTCGTGCCTTTCATATGGCTCATCCTGGTCGGCCTGGGGGCTCTGGTGAGGGTTCGGTGACCCCTCCTCAAGGGGGGTGTACTGTTGTGAATTCTGTGGCAGAGCTCCCTCCTGTGGTCACAAATGGTACTTCGGCTGATTCTGTCTATGAGCTTCCGTTGGTGGATGTCAGTGGTACTGCGGCTTCTGAGTTTCCTTCCTCAGGTGTGTGGTGAAGTCGTTAGGTGCTGCTCTATTTAACTCCACCTAGTGCTTTGCTCCTGGCCTCCAGTCAATGTTCTAGTATTGGTCCTTGCTTCCTCCTGGATCGTTCCTGTGGCCTGTCTGCTCTGTATAAGCTAAGTTTTGCTTGTGTTATTTTTGTTTGCTATTTTTTCTGTCCAGCTTGCATTATTGGTTTTTCTTGCTTGCTGGAAGCTCTGGGACGCAGAGGGAGCACCTCCATATCGTTAGTCGGTGCAGAGGGTCTTTTTGCCCCTCTGCGTGGTTGTTTGTAGGGTTTTGTGTTGACCGCAAAGCAATCTTTCCTATCCTCGGTCTGTTCAGTAAGTCGGGCCTCACTTTGCTAAATCTATTTCATCTCTGCGTTTGTATTTTCATCTCAACTCACAGTCATTATATGTGGGGGGCTGCCTTTTCCTTTGGGGTATCTCTCTGAGGCAAGATAGGCTTATTTTTCTATCTTCAGGGCTAGCTAGTTTCTCAGGCTGTGCTCGAGGCGCATAGGTCTGGTCAGGAGCGCTCCACGGCTACCTCTAGTGTGGTTGGATAGGATTAGGGATTGCAGTCAGCAGAGTTCCCACGCCTCAGAGCTCGTCCTATGTTTTTTGGTAATTGTCAGGTCACTTTGTGTGCTCTGAACTTCAATGTCCATTGTGGTTCTGAATTACCTGTTCATAACAGAGAAGGAAGCCGAATATCAGGCCCAGCGTCAGGCCTATGACCGGAAAGATCGGGTGGTCAAGGCCAAGGCCCGCAAGGACCGCAGCACGAACCCTGGCCCGCGGAAGGAGGGCCAAGTGGTAGCCTTTCGACTTCGTGGAGGCTGGGGCTTCATTAAAGAACCGGGGCTATATGCAGAGGTGTTCGTTAACCGCAGGGATGTGGAGTCGCACCTCCTGGAGGGACATCCGGATCGGGACCTCTACCCGAGGGACATTGTCACATATACCAGACATTTTGGGGAAAAGGGTTGGTTCGCGTTGGATGTGCACAAGAGGAAAGATCCGGTAGCGCACCAGGCCAAGGCTTCAGCACAGCCATTCCCCGTAGCAAAGGCGCCCCCTTGTGACCGGTCTACCATTACTACTGAGACTACGGTGGTTACTCCGACGTGCACCATTGTCAAGACCACAACCTGCACCATTGCTACCAGCGTGGTGGCCGAAGGGTTGGCCTCAGTGATGGCTAGTACCCCGGGCGACTTGGGCTCCAGAACTGTAGCCACCCAGACTCCGGCCTGGACCGAAGGGGCCCCTGGAGCCACACCTGGTAGCCGCAGGTATCCGGGCGGATGGCCCCGCCCACTGCTGCTGGTGGAGCTGCAACTGCCAGAGTCAATATAAACCTCAGAGACCTGAAACTGTAAATAGTTAATCGTTTGTCTTCCTGCTGATTTGCTGCTAGTACCCGTCTAGGGTTAAACCTCTCAGGGATCCCCTTGTTTACCCGGGATCCCTATTGTTTTATTTTGCACAAGTTCATCACTGTTTAACAGACTGCCCAATCATGGACGGTGAATGATTCACAAACTGCTTTGTAAATAGTTCACACCTTCTTAAAGGTGCCCTCTACTGGTTTTACACAGAAAGAAGACTTTGTGAAGAGACTGTTTTTGAATACAGCGCAGAAGTTCTTGCTTTCTAATGGACTTGCAGAGAGAGAGAATCTGTACTACCTCAAAGAGACTTGGTTCCCTCTTAAAGGGAATGTTCACATGTTGCACTCAAGTATAATGTTGCCTTTTAAAAAGTTAAATTGTAATAATGTTGAGACTTAGGAAATGTTAATAATGTTACTAGAGATTGAGGACAGGAAAAGTTGGAAGCCGAATTTTGACACAGTAAACCCATAGGGGTTAGAGAGTCCTCCTAAGAACCATAGATAGAAAAACAATGGCAGTAGGCCCAGACAAGGAGCTAGGCGGTCCTGCATTTGTGTAGTCAGAAAAATAAAGAAAAAGTTAAGTTTGCATTATAGTATTTTATAGTAGGCCTTTAGTGGGTTCAGTCTATACGCCCTTAAAGGAGAAGTTAAATTATTGTTCAGAATTTGCACTTAGTAGAATACCCGGCAGGATACCAGAAGTTATTTATCGTCAGAGTGTTATTTAAAATATTTAACCTTGTTTTTGTTTGCAACGTTCAAGTATCCTCACCTCCCATAAAGGGAAGCATTGTTATATTTATTTGTTCCTTGCATTTCAAAATTTTGCATGTCTTTTGCTAACATGTATTGTTGTTCTTCTTCCCAGTCCAGGAGTACTGGATTTAACCGGGGGG
The DNA here is from genome assembly GCF_032444005.1 of Ranitomeya imitator. Classification (NCBI taxonomy): domain Eukaryota; kingdom Metazoa; phylum Chordata; class Amphibia; order Anura; family Dendrobatidae; genus Ranitomeya; species Ranitomeya imitator. The sequence goes on from NW_027193562.1 coordinate 14,567, forward strand.
AGTGCAGCGCCCCAGAGACCTGGTCGTTGCAGTGGTGTCGCTCTGCCACTAAGGGGAGGGATGGTACATCCGATGACACTAAAGGAGTTCACCTGACCAGGTATCACCAGCACACATTACACTTCACACTTTGGGCTGAAAGGTGGCAGATGAGGTTTAACAATGATAAATGTAAGGTTATACACATGGGAAGAAGGAATCAATATCACCATTAAACACTGAACGGGAAACCACTGGGTAAATCTGACAGGGAGAAGGACTTGGGGATCCTAGTTAATGATAAACTTACCTGGAGCAGCCAGTGCCAGGCAGCAGCTGCCAAGGCAAACAGGATCATGGGGTGCATTAAAAGAGGTCTGGATACACATGATGCGAGCATTATACTGCCTCTGTACAAATCCCTAGTTAGACCGCACATGGAGTACTGTGTCCAGTTTTGGGCACCAGTGCTCAGGAAGGATATAATGGAACTAGAGAGAGTACAAAGGAGGGCAACAAAATTAATAAAGGGGATGGGAGAACTACAATACCTAGATAGATTAGCGAAATTAGGATTATTTAGTCTAGAAAAAAGACGACTGAGGGGCGATCTAATAACCATGTATAAGTATATAAGGGGACAATACAAATATCTCGCTGAGGATTTGTTTATACCAAGGAAGGTGACGGGCACAAGGGGGCATTCTTTGCGTCTGGAGGAGAAAAGGTTTTTCCACCAACATAGAAGAGGATTCTTTACTGTTAGGGCAGTGAGAATCTGGAATTGCTGCCTGAGGAGGTGGTGATGGCGAACTCAGTCGAGGGGTTCAAGAGAGGCCTGGATGTCTTCCTGGAGCAGAACAATATTGTATCATACAATTATTAGGTTCTGTAGAAGGACGTAAATCTGGGGATTTATTATGATGGAATATAGGCTGAACTGGATGGACAAATGTCTTTTTTCGGCCTTACTAACTATGTTACTATGTTACTCCGGCCACTAGGGGGAGCAAAAGGTTTTATTTATTAGGCCACTCCTCACACTGGTAAAACTAGGGGTTGGATAGGAAGTTAGACAGAAGCTGACTGGGTTTTGTCCAGGCAACATTCCGTGGCAGGGGGTGTTGCGGGGAAGATTCAGAGGGGTCCCTGTCAGGCGTGGGAACCTGGCAGTGACTTAGCGACAAGGACAGATCGTTACAGAGCCGCGCCTGCACTACCTTGCGGCGGCATCTAAAGAAAGGACACGAAGCGAAGGATATTGTGGACAGTGAGAAACGAGATCAAGCACAAATGAGAACCAGTAAAAGTCGTGCCCCGAGAACGGCAACATCCTACTGAGGCGCGAAGCCGGTGACCGGAACACCGAGTAAGTAACTGACTTTATGCCTTACTTCAAATACCGCAGGGCAGTTAATTATAGGTTGGCTGTCTACCATACATCACCTAAGCAGACATAGGGGTCAAGTGTGGAGAGGGGCGTCTCTAGGGTCCCAGAATAGCTCCGAGCCTTCCCGTCAAACGGGTGCGTCCTAGCCATAACACACTTGGGGGACGGAGAGAAAGAACTAGAAAGAACAAGAACAGAAGTTGTGAGGACTATCCCGAATGCTCAGCAGGGAAGAACTACAACACACAGGCGCTAGTGGTAGGCAACGATTTCCTCCTGCAAAGGGAACTCTGGATGTGCCTTCGGACCGGCCGGTCTCAGACAGCCCAGTTGACAGTGCTCTGGATTGAGGATCCCGAAGCCTTCAGTAAAAGGTAAAGAGACTGCAACCCTGTGTCCTCATTATTGACTGCACCTCACACCATCGTCACCTACACTATCGGGAAGCCCTGGGGATATACTTCACCTGTGGGAAGGTATAACATCTAGCTGCCATCACATCACCCCAGCGGACCCCAAGCAGCATCGGTCGGCCTGACCGAATACCACAGGTGGCGTCACAAACTCCTAACAACCTCCATCACCCTTTCATTGGGCGCCCTTTAGCAGGGTCACGGACCGGGTCCAGCCACCGTGACCACCTCAGAACTGAGACAGAGAGGACTGGTACCGAGTAACCCACGGCCCTGCGTCTGGGGGCGCTCCATATCCAGTCCCCTCTTAAATTTAAGAAATGAATCACTCATTACAACATCATTTGGCAGAGAGTTCCATAGTCTCACTGCTCTTACAGTAAAGAACCCGCGTCTGTTATTATGCCTAAACCTTCTTTCCTCCAGACGTAGAGGATGCCCCCTTGTCCCTGGATCCAGATCGCTGCTGTGTGTCAAACACGATATCGCTTTCCAGGACGCTGCAACGTCACGGATCGCTAGTGATATCGTTGTGAAGTTGGTCAGTGTGACGGTACCTTATGTGTGGGGTCCTGTCAGTGGTGAACTGTCTGTATGATCCACTTGGGTTTGTTGCACCTCTGACTATACAAGGCAAGCTTCTGCTAAGGCACCTCTCAGTCTATTAAGGACTGGGAAGAACCACTGCCTGAAAACAGCTAAAATAGAGGTCCTGGAGGGAATCTACAAGTCAAAGGAAAGAGATCCATATATTCTCTGATGCCTCTACCGAAACTATTGAAGCTGTTGTCTATTTGAAGGATATAGACTAACAATGAAGCCCATGTCGGATTTCTACTTGGAAAGACTAAATTGGCTCCCTAACATGAGCTCATACCCGGACTTGAACTTTATGGGGCTGTACTAGTCGTAGAGATCGTAAACTTCATACAGATCGAAGAAGTTATTCACGTGGATGACACAAGATTTCCCACAGACAGAAAAGTTGTTCTGGGCTACATATACAAACAGACAAAATGCTTATATAGTTACATAGTTATTAAGGTTGAAGGAAGACTATAAGTCCATCTAGTTCAACCCATAGCCTAACCTAACATGCCCTAACATGTTGATCCAGAGGAAGGCAAAAAAAAACCATGTGACAAAGAGTTGCACCTTGGGGAAAAAAATTCTTTCCCGACTCCACATACGGCAATCAGACTAGTTCCCTGGATCAACCCCCTATCAAGGAATCTAGTGTATATACCCTGTAACATTATACTTTTCCAGAAAGGCATCCAGTCCCCTCTTAAATTTAAGTAATCAATCACTCATTACAACATCATACGGCAGAGAGTTCCATAGTCTCACTGCTCTTACAGTAAAGAATCCGCGTTTGTTATTATGCTTAAACCTTTTTTCCTCCAGATGTAGAGGATGCCCCCTTGTCCCTGTTTCAGGTCTATGATTAAAAAGATCATCAGAAAGGTCTTTGTACTGTCCCCTCATATATTTATACATTAAAATAAGATCTCCCCTTAGTCTTCGTTTTTCCAAACTAATTAGCCCCAAGTGTAATAATCTATCTTGGTATTGCAGACCCCCCAGTCCTCTAATAACCTTGGTCGCTCTTCTCTGCACCCGCTCCAGTTCAGCTATGTTTTTCTTATACACCGGAGACCAGAACTGTGCACAGTATTCTAAGTGTGGTCGAACTAGTGACTTGTATAGAGGTAAAATTATGTTCTCCTCATGAGCATCTATGCCTCTTTTAATGCATCCCATTATTTTATTTGCCTTTGTAGCAGCTGCCTGACACTGGCCACTGAACATGAGTTTGTCATCCACCCATACTCCCAGGTCTTTTTCATTGATGGTTTTGCCCAGAGTTTTAGAATTAAGCACATAGTTATTCATCTTATTACTTCTACCCAAGTGCATTACCTTACATTTATCCCCATTAAAGCTCATTTGCCATTTATCAGCCCAAGTTTCAAGTTTAAAAAAATCATCCTGTAATATAAAATTTTCCTCCTCAGTATTGATTATCCTGCAGAGTTTAGTGTCATCTGCAAATATTGAAATTCCACTCTGTATGCCCCCTACAAGATCATTAATAAATATGTTAAAAAGAAGAGGGCCCAATACTGACCCCTGTGGTACCCCACTGCTAACCGCTACCCAGTCCGAGTATGCTCCATTAATAACCACCCTTTGTTTCCTATCCCTGAGCCAGCTCTTAATTGTAGCTAGAGGCAGAAAATGCCATCCTTGAAGTCTTGAATCCACGAACTCTGCATTTGGTTTTGAGAAACGTAAGTCTCGGAACAAGCCATTCAGTTCTGGCTGTGTTAGAACATGAGGCTCACCAGACATACATGGCTCAGAGTTTGAATCAGCGTTGTTCCCTGTCTCTGACCCATGGAGTTGCAACATCACATTGTAGAAGTGGAGGGATAACTAAGATAAGCCCCCCTTCACATGTGATAGCCGTCTGTTGGCCTAAAGTCACCCCGATCCGTGACGTAGGGGTGACGGTCACGGTGTGAATCGTGACATTGATGCCTTTGCCCAAAAAGCTCTACTTTTGTCTCATCTGACCAGAGAACATTCTTCCAAAAGGTTTTAGGCTTTTTCAGGTAAGTTTTGGCAAACTCCAGCCTGGCTTTTTTATGTCTCGGGGTAAGAAGTGGGGTCTTCCTGGGTCTCCTACCATACAGTCCCTTTTCATTCAGACGCCGACGGATAGTACGGGTTGACACTGTTGTACCCTCAGACTGCAGGGCAGCTTGAACTTGTTTAGATGTTAGTTGAGGATCTTTATCCAACATCCGCACAATCTTGCGTTGAAATCTCTTGTCAATTTTCCTTTTCCGTCCACATCTAGGGAGGTTAGCCACAGTGACATGGGCTTTACACTTCTTGATGACACTGCTCACGGTAGACACAGGAACATTCAGGTCTTTGGAGATGGACCTGTAGCCTTGAGATTGCTCATGCTTCCTCACAATTTGGTTTCTCAAGTCCTCAGACAGTTCTTTGGTCTTCATTCTTTTCTCCATGCTCAATGTGGTACACACAAGGACACAGGACAGAGGTTGAGTCAACTTTAATCCATGTCAACTGGCTGCAAGTGTGATTCAGTTATTGCCAACACCTGTTAGGTGCCACAGGTAAGTGACAGGTGCTGTTAATTACACAAATTAGAGAAGCATCACATGATTTTTCGAACAGTGCCAATACTTTTGTCCACCCCCTTTTTTATGTTTGGTGTGGAATTATATCCAATTTGGCTTTAGGACAATTCTTTTTGTGTTTTTTCATTGAAGACAAATTAAATGAAGATAATAATACCCAAGAATTTGTGATTGCAATCATTTTAAGGGAGAAACTGAGTATTATCTGACAGAATTGCAGGGGTGTCAGTACTTTTGGCCACAACTGTACATTAGAGTTGTCCACTCTCCCTCCCTATGCTGTTATTAATCTATGTTCTGGTTATAAGGTAATAAATGTCATAAAAAAGTGTTAATAATGAAAAGAGATGTAGTGCAATATGTTGTTATCCATTTTGCTTGGTCCTGTTATTTATTCATTGTATGTTTTGGTAGTGCTGTCAGAAAATCTCAGCAGGCGGTGTGTGAGCAAAGTTGTTGTTTTTTTTTTAATACCAATTCTATCCACAGTTTAGAGGGCGATGATGGAGCCAGTCTAACGATCTAGTTAGGACGACTATGTCAGGGTATAAGGCCATAGACTAAAGCCTCACAGTAAACGATCCCTGAATATCGGGCACATCCATAGCCTTATTACTGCCCCCTGAAACATGACCACAGTCTAGGGAGAGTCATTGAGAAAAATGAGGAAACACGAACTAAAAACATTTAACTGATCAATATCGTAAAACACAAAAGTAAAACTGTGATGTATTTTATATACTAATAATACAATGATGTCGCTATTCCATGGTGTTTCACCATTCAGAGGTTCCAGGTTCAATGTCAGACACTGAGTGTTGGACACAAAAGGTAATAAGTGTTTGTAGAATAAGGTCCGGCCACCGGCCACTATCTGTATAAAGACTGAATTTTATCAGTTAACAGAATACATAGTTACGTTTGATAAATGTGAAAAAAATTTAAGTAAACCTAGAAGTATTTTTATTTTTTATTGTAATTAATAATAATCTTTATTTTTAGATAGTGCTAAATTCCCTATCAGTATGTCTTTGGAATGTGGGAGGAAACCGGAGAACCCGGAGGAAACCCACGCAAACACGGAGAGAACATACAGACTCTTTGCAGATGTTGTCCAAGGTGGGATTTGAACCCAGCGCTGCAAGGCTGCTGTGCTAACCACTGAGCCACCGTGCTGCCCATATAACTAATAATAGGATGGAAGGATAAGGGAGGGGTAAAACTAGGAACAGAACCAGTAGACACAATCATAGTCAGGGAGTCAGCCGGGGTCAGATGCCAGGTGATCAGTAGAAGAATGTGAAGGTCCTTCTATACAGGTAATTAATAATAGGATAGAAGGACAATTTTTTTTTTGTAATTAATAATAGGATAGAAGGATAAAGGACAGAATCAGTAGACACAATCATAGTCAGGGAGTCAGCCGGGGTCAGATGCCAGGTGATCAGTAGAAGAATGTGAAGGTGGATCTGCTGGACTTCTTGTCTTTCAGATGGTTTTAGGGCAACAGGCGCAACAAGCAAATGCTCGAGCAGCCCTGGATAATCCGCGCCGGTGGGATGATAAGATCCGGCGGAAGACGGAACCTGTGAGAACAGAAGTAAATATAATGTAAGTGATGGGACTCCATATGGCACCATACTACTGTGCGGTCACTGTGGCTGCACGGCAGAGGAATATTATCACACAGAGGTCAGGGATCATTGTCAGCCATCATACATGTGAGGTCAGGGATCATTGTCAGCCATCATACATGTGAGGTCAGGGATCATTGTCAGCCATCATACATGTGAGGTCAGGGATCATTGTCAGCCATCATACATGTGAGGTCAGGGATCATTGTCAGCCATCATACATGTGAGGTCAGGGATCATTGTCAGCCATCATACATGTGAGGTCAGGGATCATTGTCAGCCATCATACATGTGAGGTCAGGGATCATTGTCAGCCATCATACATGTGAGGTCAGGGATCATTGTCAGCCATCATACATGTGAGGTCAGGGATCATTGTCAGCCATCATACATGTGAGGTCAGGGATCATTGTCAGCCATCATACATGTGAGGTCAGGGATCATTGTCAGCCATCATACATGTGAGGTCAGGGATCATTGTCAGCCATCATACATGTGAGGTCAGGGATCATTGTCAGCCATCATACATGTGATAATCCCATCACTGACAGATGACATCTGCTCCACATGAATTATTCTCACTGACATCACACAACATGGAGCTGATTCTCACACTTACCTCGTCTCTTTTTCCCCTTTTTTCCATTTTCTGATGTTTCTTCGTTTTTACTCAGATTTATTGGAGATTTTCTTTCCTCCTGAGCTGGAAATTCTAATCAGAAAGTAAAATAAAAACCTCAGTAATGACGTATCCTAATGGGATCTGCTTTGTCTCCTGTATATAGTAGGATTGTTCTAGTCCTGTCTCCTATAGTCCTGATAATCTGGTATCTACTGTATAATTGTCTAAGGGTCACTTCCGTCTTTCTGTCTGTCTGTAACGGAAATGCCAAGTCGCTGATTGGTCGCGGCAAAACAGCCACGACCAATCAGCGGCGGGCAAAGTCCGGCGGCAAAATGGCCGTTCCTTACTCCCCGCAGTCAGTGCCCGCAGTCCATACTCCCCCCCCAGTCAGCGCTCACACAGGGTTAATGGCAGCGTTAACGAACCGCGTTATGCCGCGGTGTAATGCACTCCGTTAACGCAGCTATTAACCCTGCGTGACCAACTTTTTACTATTGATGATGCCTATGCAGCATCAATAGTAAAAAGATCTAATGTTAAAAATAATAAAAAAAATAAAAAATAGTTATATGCTCACCGTCCGTCGGCCCCTCGGATCCAGAATAGGCCTTTCCCTCTCCTTGCGACGCTCCGTTGACCGCTCAATGCATTGCAATCTCGCGAGACCACTACGTCATCATCTTGCGAGACCGCAATGCACTCTTGAGACCGGAGTGTGCGAGGAGCATCGGTAAGCGCTTCGCCTGGATCCGTGGGCCAACGGAAGGTGAGTATATAACTATTTTTTACTTTAATTCTTTTTTTTAACAGGGATATGATGCCCACATTGCTATATACTACGTGGGCTGTGCAATATAGTACGTGGGCTGTGCAATAGACTACGTGGGCTGTGCAATATACTACGTGGGCTGTGCTATATACTGTGTGGGCTGTGCAATATACTACGTGGGCTGTGCAATATACTATATGGGCTGTGCAATATACTGTGTGGGCTGTGCAATATACTGCGTGGGCTGTGCAATATACTGCGTGGGCTGTGCAATATACTGCGTGGGCTGTGTAATATACTACGTGGGCTGTGCTATATACTGCGTGGGCTGTGCAATACACTGCATGGGCTGTGCAATATACTACGTGGGCTATGCAATATACCATATGGGCTGTGCAATATACTGCGTGGGCTGTGCAATATACTGCGTGGGCTGTGCAATATACTACCTGGGCTGTGCAATATACTGTGTGGGCTGTGTAATACACTGCATGGGCTGTGCAATATACTACGTGGGCTGTGCAATATACTATGTGGGCTGTGCAATATACTGCGTGGGCTGTGCAATATACTGCATGGGCTGTGCAATATACTGCGTGGGCTGTGCAATATACTGCGTGGGCTGTGCTATATACTACGTGGGCTGTGCAATATACTAACTGGGCTGTGCAATATACTACATGGGCTGTGCAATATACTGCGTGGGCTGTGCAATGTACTATGTGGCTGAGCAATACACTACATGGCTGTGCTATACACTACGTGGGCTGTGTTATACACTATGTGGCCTGTGTTATACACTACGTGGCCTGTGTTATACACTACGTGGCCTGTGTTATACACTACGTGGACTGTTATACACTACGTGGGCTATGTTATATGCTACATGGGCTATTATAAACTATGTGGCTGTGTTATATGCTATGTGGGCTGTTATACACTCCGTGGGCTGTGTTATATACTACGTGGCTGTGCTATATATTCCGTGGGCTGTGCTATATACTCCGTGGGCTGTGCGATATACTACGTGGCTGTGCTATATACTGCGTGGCTGTGCAATATACTACGTGGCTGTGCAATATACTATGTGGCTGTGCAATATACTACGTGGCTGTGCTATTTACTACGTGGGCTGTTATATACTACGTGGCTGTGCTACATACTATGTGGCCGGCCGCGAACAATCAGATAGGCGGAGTCCGGCCACGAATTGGCGCGGGAATAGAACCACGCTTCGCTAATTGGTCGCGGCCGGCCGAAGACTGTGTATTCAATGTATTATTCTAAAATCTTCATAAATAAACTACATACATATTCTAGAATACTCGATGCGTTAGAATCGGGCTACCATCTAGTTATATCATAATAGGGCAGAATAAGTCCTATATAATGTACATAATCCCATCTGAGGGGCATTAGATGTGTCACTGATCTAGAGCAGTAAGGGCCCTGTGTGCCACCATGTGGTGCATCACTGATGATATTCTACTATAAGAGATTATGTCACCTTATGATGATGGAGGTTACTGGACGCTACAACGTATCTCACAGAATCCATGAAAGAAACTACAAAATTAGGGAACTAGAGGTACAGTATGGGCCCATGGGCAACATAATTGGGATCCATGAAACATGGATAACATAGGAGACCTATTACAGAAAAACCATGTGGATATATTTGAGCCTTGAAGTCAACATTCCCATTGTTGGTGCTGTAGACATGGACATACCTGATAGTGGGGACGAGGATGACAAGATGATAATAGCGTCGTCATCAGATTCTTTCTGCCTGTTTCGAAGAATAAAAACATGTAAATTGCAAGAAAACAGTATAAAAGGGGTTGTCTCACAAGAAGAACATGGACTAATGGGCCTAATAAGACATATGACTGCCATAGTGGGGAAGGTCTTCTGCTCAACGCTACCTTCTATAGATTGGAGCGGAACTAAGAATGTCTGGCATGTAATAATACATCTCTCCTACAGTGTAGGCAGCATGAAAAATGCATGACCGGTCACAGGTACGCAGATATGGGCTGTTATCACGAGCGGTTTCCTCTAACCTTGGGATGGTGGATTCTGCATTTGATACTATGGTAATTATGTCCTATATTTGGTGTTGTGCACATAAATCAGCCTAGACCTCCCAATAATGACCCCATAATCTACTCACATTTCTGAAATATTTGTGCTGGATTCTTGGGTATGATCTGGAGAAGACTTAGGATTCTCATTAATCTTCATCCTGGTAACGGTGGTACAGAGCTACATGCGGAAGCAAGAAGATATTAAATAATTGTATGTCTACCTTCATAGGTCTTTTATATATATTTCGGATGTATTAACACATACTTACTTTAGAAAGCCTTTCAGAAGATGATGTAAAATTTTTGAAAACAAGGCTCTCATTGTCCTCACTTATGCCCTTCTCACCCTCTGAGACCAGATGTTTTTCCATATTAGAATGGTCTGCAAGACATAGGTAATGAAGTGTTATTAGAGGTTGTCAGTATAACACAGTCACCATTTATTAATGGGAACCAATTGTCACAAAATAAGGAAGACGAGGCAAACAGATACTTAGTTTAGATGACGTCTCCTACTTACTGATAAATAGGCTGGTGTCCACATCTGATGCAAGGTGAGGAACGTACACCGGATTTTGACTTAGAAGGGTGTCAAAGTCTAAGTCATTAAGAAATGGATGACCCTTGATCTCAAAAGCTCCTCCTGGATAAAGGAAAACAAAAGTGATGCGGACATTGTCAGAGACAACTTCATATCTGAACAACGTATCTTAATTTGAACTAATTACACAACTGCGCAAACATGTAGGAAATAGAATGAAAATTTTAGCAAAGAGAACTATAAATGGAGAAGCTGATAGAGAATTAATGTTCCTCATGGACATTAGTGATGTGTCCTCGGTGTAACAAGGGAATATTGATATTATTGTATCTGTTACCTGTCCCAAGTCTATCCACAGGATTTGTTTTCAGCAGCTGAGTGATGAGGTCCTTAGCATCGGGTGGAGGACTGTAATGATGATCCCAAATGATATTTCCTGTTATATAGAAAATTAAAGAACATAAAACCTATTTACAGGACTGTAAGATAAAGCAAAGGAAGTAACTAAACCAAGATAACCAGTAAAAGCAATGATCAGATTATTTTACTTACCAGTGACAACATTTTCATAAAACTCAGATAGGGAAGCCCCATCAAATGGTGCAATTCCCATGAAAAATTCATTTAATATGATGCCCATATCCCACCAGTCAACAGGTCTTCCATAGGCGTTCTTCAGGATGACCTCAGGGGCTGTGTAATAAGGGCTGCCACACTCCTGGAAACCAACAGAAAAAAGCAATGAGAATCGATGAAACTATTATTATGACAAGCTCTTGACATAAAATCAGAATTACAGAAGATAAAATATCAGTGGAAAAGCTCTCTAGAAATGAAGAACGTAGGGAAGACAAAATAGAGTTATGAGATTTGTACAGAACAAGCTAAGTTCCTGTAGGTAATGCTGACCTCATGGTCCTGGAACTCTCTGGAGATGTTCTCTGCTGATTGCTTGTAGGTGTTGGTGTTTGGTATCATGACACCAAGTTTTGAACATCCAAAGTCGGTAATTTTAATATGTCCAGTAGATGTTATCAGGAGGCTGTGAAAGAGAAGATGATTTTAGCTTCATAGACCGTGAGATAATAAAGGATAACTCCCCCCCTTTGTTATACTACAGGTATTCACTTACTTCTGTGGCCTCAGGTCTCTGTGCACCACACCGTGACTATGCAGGTATTCCACACCAAGGACTGCTTCTGCAAAGTACAAGCGGGCCATCGGGACAGAGAAAGGACCCCTGGTGCTTAGAAGGGTCGCACAGTCTCCACCTACAGAAGAAAGGAAATATGACCGGTGAGGGGTTTATACAGCGGAGCACCATGATGTATGAAGAGAAGTGAGTGGAAACATTGGGGCAGGGGATAATATATAAAGATATAATGTACATAATATTAGTCTGAGGTCATGATGAAATTGTCGTCCAAGTAGCTCATGACATAAAGTGATCTCGTATCTGGTCTACACCTGGAGATACTGACGTTCTCAGTGCGGACATACGGGGAGATCACACACATCAATGACTTTAATAGACAACCTATAGTAAATGCTCTGTGGGAATGTAACATCCACGGGGACAAGTCTTAATGATATGAGAGGTGATAAGATGTCAGCAGACATGAGTTGAATACTACACAATGTTCGTGTCCTACCTCCCACATACTCCATGACCATACACAGGTGATATCTAGTAGGGAAGGAGCAGAGCATGGAGACCACAAAGGGACAATCTGCGAATGTTAGGATGTCCCTCTCGATATATGTCCTTTCCATTTTATTAGAAGTAGTCAGGTTCCTCTTGGCCATTTTCTTCATAGCAAAGATGTTTTGTGATTCCTTATGGCGCACTAAGCAGACGGCCCTGGAGAGAAGGAGAATCCATGGTTTATAATGAACCCTTAACAGTCTGGATATTGAAGTCATTACGTGATCATTTGTACTAATGATTAATGGCAGCAGTCCGGCCATCACTAGAAATCCACATCTAGAAATCCATGAAATAACACTACATAGATGATGGAAGGTCGCACCGCGCCCCGTCTGCCCTCACCAGGTCACATTATAGATGAGAGAATCTGCTGACATTCATCTTGGGCAGATTCGCTATAACCGACCAGTAGATACAAGTCAGTAACAATAATAATTAGTCAAAATGTAAATTGCTCCAATTGTTGTAAGAAGATGGTTTTTAGTCTTTCTCCACAGCCCAAGGCAGAATAAATAATGGAGGGACAAGAAGACGTTAAAAAGTAATTAAACACATTACACCCACTTGTCTTGGTCCTTCCCCGATCCATCACTGCAGTCCGCCATCCTCTGTCTTTGGTTGTTCTCCCTTCTGCTGCTGAGGCCAGTGATTGGACTGACATGGTCATGGTGGAGGGTGGAGATGTCATCGGCGTCAGTATCGCGTCACCCCTCACGTGACCGTGTGCAGCCAATCACTATTACCAGCTTCATAATGGGGCCCCGAAAGATCAGGAGGAAGCATAAGAACAGAGGAGGTCTAGGACCGGTGGGTGTCATGTATTCTATGATATCATCCCTTTCCTTACAGACAGATGTGTTACAGATCAGTTCGCTCTGCTGTATATAATGGAGCTGAATAGTGACATTGAGATGTGGACAGTGATGTGGACTCAGATCTTCTCCCTATGATAACACTGAATGGCAGAGCACAGAGGCCGAAGCATTGTCATAGGGAACCCTGAGAAATGGGGATTATGTTAATAGAAATCTCACCCAAAAGCACCGCTGCTGATCAGTTTGATAGTTTCATAGTCACTTATACGCGGCTCTCCTGCCGGGATCAATGATTTAATCAAGTCCTAGAAAAGAATAAGAAATAATACTAAGATATAGAAGCTGAATACAATAATACTAAAGCAGAAACCATAATAGTATAGATAATGAAATCAGCGCCATGACCCAGTGAGTATAATGCGCCCAATATTTCAAGGACACTCCACAAATACTAACCAAAACAACAACGAAAAAAGGGCGAGTGATAGTCCTGAAGACAATTGTAACAATGTCTATTGAAAATACATATAAAACAACAAGTATATAATAAAAAATCTTACATGTAAGGACAAGATGGAATGAGAAGCCAAATGAGAACAGAAATAGCGACCCTCCATAATGCTAGTGAAGTGGATATGTGGAGTGAATCCTGGAGCTAGTGTGAGTATAAATCAAGTACATATCAAACAATGACGTCTACCCCATCAGTCCAGGATGTTCCCCATAGTATCCCACTAGGATGGGCGCTCAGCCAGCCCCAACGCGCGTTTTGAATGGGCTTCCTCGGGAGCTGTGGACTTGATTTTGCTGGGGTGGTTTAGTGTTCCACTACTAGTATGGGATAAGGTTTCACCTTCATAACCCGAAAATTATATCATTTGTATTCCATCCTCCCCAGAAAACCATGTCCTAAGATCTGCACTAGCACCAGCACTTTATGGTGCATGTCCTAAGATCTGCGCTAGCACCAGCACTTTATGGTGCATGTCCTAAGATTTGCACTAGCACCAGCACTTTATGGTGCATGTCCTAAGATCTGCACTAGCACCAGCACTTTATGGTGCTTGTCCTCAGATCTGCACTAGCACCAGCACTTTATGGTGCTTGTCCTTAGATCTGCACTAGCACCAGCACTTTATGGGGGCATTTCTTTCTACTAATCTCCTCACACTAGCTCCAGGATTCACTCCCCATATCCACTTCACCAGCATTATGGAGGGTCGTTTTTTTCTGTTCTCATTTGGCTTCTCATTCAATCTTGTCCTTACATGTAAGATTTTTTTATTATATACTTGTTATTTTATATGTATTTTCAATAAAAATTGTTACAATTGTCTTCAGGACTATCACTCGCCCTTTTTTCGTTGTTGTCTTGGTAAGATACAGTAGATGCTGGAAAACATCTCAGGATGTAATAACTTTTCCTCCTTTATTATGTCCCAGCTAATTTACACTGATCCGATGTAGAGGACGATACGAGCCGACGCTCTGCAGACACGGATGAAATATAAAGCGGATCCTCTATATATCGATATAATTGTAAAGTGCTGGATAAAACGCGAGATCACACAGGGTAGAACTTGCAGAGAATCTGTCAGCAGGTCTGTGCTATGTAATCTGGGAGCAGTTATGATATAGGTGCAGAGACCCTGATTCCAGCGATGTGTTACTTACTAGACTTTCTGCTGTTGCTTTAATAAAATCAGTGTTTTATCAGCCGGAGATTATCACTAGGACTATGTGCCTCATGCCATGTTGTCCTAGTACTCTGTAAACCCACCACCACGGTATAGCAGATTTCTGCCTATGCACAGTGTATACAGAAAAGCTGCCAATCAGTGGTGTGGCCGGTGTTCTACAAGGTTCAGCATTCAGAGCTCTGCTAGATCTGCAGCAGAGAAGACAGGGATATTATCACATCTGCTGACCCCAGTAAAATAAGTGATATATCGCTGCAATCAGGGTCTCTGTCCCTACATTATGCTACAGCATAAACCTGGTGACAGATTCCATTTAATATAAATGCCATTTTCTAAGACCACAGTGTCCTCTACACTTAGAACAGAGCCGTCCCATGGTTATATGGGGATAATACTGGACGGGTCACTCACACCCCATGATCTGGTGATACACAGACACCCCCCATATCTCTATGATACTTACACCGGCGGATTCTTGGATCTCCAGGATCTTACAGATTCTACTGGCGTGATTCGCCAGCGCTGATGGTACTAAAATAATGATAAAGTGATGAGAAAATAAAATGTATTAGTCAATATCAGTCCTACATACATAATACTGTAATATAAGGGAGAAATGACAAGACGTCTGTAAATGGGATTAATACTCGTTATATGGGGACTCTACATATGAGAACGTACAGCGCACCCACAGATAAAGGTAATGTAAGTGGTGGTGGACCCCCAATCACCACATGAATGAGGAGCCCCCACCCTCACTGCACATGTGAGTGATGGGAAGAGAGCTGAAGCATAGCAGCCATATGCAAATTATCCTGGAAGTGCACTGGAGGCGTGTCACTGCACTCGGACACCTTCATCCCCGCCCCCAGTGCACTTCCATCCTGATTTGCAAATGGCTTCTATGTTACATTTCTCCTGACTGGCACATTGGATTTCAGCAAAGAAAAACTTTTTATTAAAGGGGAACGTCCTCCGCCATCATCCCACCACTCCTATATGTATCATGTGCTGACAGGTCCCCATTACATGGAGTAGAGAGTAAATCCACCATTATTCCCTGCTTTGTAATATCTGGATATAATGGGGGGAACGTCCTCCGCCATCATCCTACCACTCCTATATGTATCATGTGCTGACAGGTCCCATTACATGGAGTAGAGAGTAAATCCGCCATTATTCCCTGCTGTGTAATATCTGGATATAATGGGGGGAACGTCCTCCGCCGTCATCCCACCACTCCTATATGTATCATGTGCTGACAGGTCCCCATTACATGGAGTAGAGAGTAAATCCACCATTATTCCCTGCTGTGTAATATCTGGATATAATGGGGGGAACGTCCTCCGCCGTCATCCCACCACTCCTATATGTATCATGTGCTGACAGGTCCCATTACATGGAGTAGAGAGTAAATCCGCCATTATTCCCAGCTGTGTAATATCTGGATATAATGGGGGGAACGTCCTCCGCCGTCATCCCACCACTCCTATATGTATCATGTGCTGACAGGTCCCATTACATGGAGTAGAGAGTAAATCCGCCATTATTCCCAGCTGTGTAATATCTGGATATAATGGGGGGAACGTCCTCCGCCGTCATCCCACCACTCCTATATGTATCATGTGCTGACAGGTCCCCATTACATGGAGTAGAGAGTAAATCCACCATTATTCCCTGCTGTGTAATATCTGGATATAATGGGGGGAACGTCCTCCGCCGTCATCCCACCACTCCTATATGTATCATGTGCTGACAGGTCCCATTACATGGAGTAGAGAGTAAATCCGCCATTATTCCCTGCTGTATAATATCTGAATATAATGGGGGGAACGTCCTCCGCCGTCATCCCACCACTCCTATATGTATTATGTGCTGACAGGTCCCCATTACATGGAGTAGAGAGTAAATCCGCCATTATTCCCTGCTGTGTAATATCTGGATATAATGGGGGGAACGTCCTCCGCTGTCATCCCACCACTCCTATATGTATCATGTGCTGACAGGTCCCATTACATGGAGCAGAGAGTAAATCCGCCATTATTCCCAGCTGTGTAATATCTGGATATAATGGGGGGAACGTCCTCCGCCGTCATCCCACCACTCCTATATGTATCATGTGCTGACAGGTCCCCATTACATGGAGTAGAGAGTAAATCCGCCATTATTCCCTGCTGTGTAATATCTAGATATAATGGGGGCAACGTCCTCCGCCGTCATCCCACCACTCCTATATGTATCATGTGCTGACAGGTCCCATTACATGGAGTAGAGAGTAAATCCGCCATTATTCCCTGCTGTGTAATATCTGGATATAATGGGGGGGAACGTCCTCCACCGTCATCCCACCACTCCTATATGTATCATGTGCTGACAGGTCCCCATTACATGGAGTAGAGAGTAAATCCGCCATTATTCCCAGCTGTGTAATATCTGGATATAATGGGGGGAACGTCCTCCGCCGTCATCCCACCACTCCTATATGTATCATGTGCTGACAGGTCCCCATTACATGGAGTAGAGAGTAAATCCGCCATTATTCCCTGCTGTGCAATATCTGGATATAATGGGGGGAACGTCCTCCACCGTCATCCCACCACTCCTATATGTATCATGTGCTGACAGGTCCCCATTACATGGAGTAGAGAGTAAATCCGCCATTATTCCCAGCTGTGTAATATCTGGATATAATGGGGGGAACGTCCTCCGCCGTCATCCCACCACTCCTATATGTATCATGTGCTGACAGGTCCCCATTACATGGAGCAGAGAGCAAATCCACCATTATTCCATGCTGTGTAATATCTAGATATAATGGGGGGAACGTCCTCCGCCGTCATCCCACCACTCCTATATGTATCATGTGCTGACAGGTCCCCATTACATGGAGTAGAGAGTAAATCCGCCATTATTCCCAGCTGTGTAATATCTAGATATAATGGGGGCAACGTCCTCCGCCGTCATCCCACCACTCCTATATGTATCATGTGCTGACAGGTCCCATTACATGGAGTAGAGAGTAAATCCGCCATTATTCCCTGCTGTGTAATATCTGGATATAATGGGGGGAACGTCCTCCGCCGTCATCCCACCACTCCTATATGTATCATGTGCTGACAGGTCCCCATTACATGGAGTAGAGAGTAAATCCGCCATTATTCCCTGCTGTGTAATATCTGGATATAATGGGGGGAACGTCCTCCGCCATCATCCCACCATTCCTATATGTATCATGTGCTGACAGGTCCCATTACATGGAGTAGAGAGTAAATCCGCCATTATTCCCTGCTGTGTAATATCTGGATATAATGGGGGGAACGTCCTCTGCCGTCATCCCACCACTCCTATATGTATCATGTGCTGACAGGTCCCCATTACATGGAGTAGAGAGTAAATCCGCCATTATTCCCTGCTGTGTAATATCTGGGTATAATGGGGGGAACGTCCTCTGCCGTCATCCCACCACTCCTATATGTGTCATGTGCTGACAGGTCCCATTACATGGAGTAGAGAGTAAATCCGCCATTATTCCCTGCTGTGTAATATCTGGATATAATGGGGGGAACGTCCTCCACCGTCATCCCACCACTCCTATATGTATCATGTGCTAACAGGTCCCCATTACATGGAGTAGAGAGTAAATCCGCCATTATTCCCAGCTGTGTAATATCTGGATATAATGGGGGGAACGTCCTCCGCCGTCATCCCACCACTCCTATATGTATCATGTGCTGACAGGTCCCCATTACATGGAGCAGAGAGCAAATCCACCATTATTCCATGCTGTGTAATATCTAGATATAATGGGGGGAACGTCCTCCGCCGTCATCCCACCACTCCTATATGTATCATGTGCTGACAGGTCCCCATTACATGGAGTAGAGAGTAAATCCGCCATTATTCCCTGCTGTGTAATATCTAGATATAATGGGGGCAACGTCCTCCGCCGTCATCCCACCACTCCTATATGTATCATGTGCTGACAGGTCCCATTACATGGAGTAGAGAGTAAATCCGCCATTATTCCCTGCTGTGTAATATCTGGATATAATGGGGGGAACGTCCTCCACCGTCATCCCACCACTCCTATATGTATCATGTGCTGACAGGTCCCCATTACATGGAGTAGAGAGTAAATCCGCCATTATTCCCAGCTGTGTAATATCTGGATATAATGGGGGGAACGTCCTCCGCCGTCATCCCACCACTCCTATATGTATCATGTGCTGACAGGTCCCCATTACATGGAGCAGAGAGTAAATCCACCATTATTCCATGCTGTGTAATATCTAGATATAATGGGGGGAACGTCCTCCGCCGTCATCCCACCACTCCTATATGTATCATGTGCTGACAGGTCCCCATTACATGGAGTAGAAAGTAAATCCGCCATTATTCCCTGCTGTGTAATATCTAGATATAATGGGGGCAACGTCCTCCGCCGTCATCCCACCACTCCTATATGTATCATGTGCTGACAGGTCCCATTCCATGGAGTAGAGAGTAAATCTGCCATTATTCCCTGCTGTGTAATATCTGGATATAATGGGGGGAACGTCCTCCGCCGTCATCCCACCACTCCTATATGTATCATGTGCTGACAGGTCCCATTCCATGGAGTAGAGAGTAAATCCGCCATTATTCCCTGCTGTGTAATATCTGGATATAATGGGGGGAACGTCCTCCGCCGTCATCCCACCACTCCTATATGTATCATGTGCTGACAGGTCCCCATTCCATGGAGTAGAGAGTAAATCCGCCATTATTCCCTGCTGTGTAATATCTGGATATAATGGGGGGAACGTCCTCCGCCATCATCCCACCACTCCTATGTGTATCATGTGGTGACAGGTCCCATTACATGGAGTAGAGAGTAAATCCGCCATTATTCCCTGCTGTGTAATATCTGGATATAATGGGGGGAACGTCCTCTGCCGTCATCCCACCACTCCTATATGTATCATGTGCTGACAGGTCCCCATTACATGGAGTGGAGAGTAAATCCGCCATTATTCCCTGCTGTGTAATATCTGGATATAATGGGGGGAAAGTCCTCCGCCGTCATCCCACCACTCCTATATGTATCATGTGTTGACAGGTCCCCATTACATGGAGTAGAGAGTAAATCCGCCATTATTCCCTGCTGTGTAA
The DNA here is from genome assembly GCF_032444005.1 of Ranitomeya imitator. Taxonomy (NCBI): domain Eukaryota; kingdom Metazoa; phylum Chordata; class Amphibia; order Anura; family Dendrobatidae; genus Ranitomeya; species Ranitomeya imitator. Next base: position 34,555 of record NW_027193562.1, read on the forward strand.
TGTCTGGATATAATGAGGGGAACGTCCTCCGCCGTCATCCCACCACTCCTATATGTATCATGTGCTGACAGGTCCCCATTACATGGAGTAGAGAGTAAATCCACCATTATTCCCTGCTGTTTAATATCTGGATATAATGGGGGGAACGTCCCACGCCGTCATCCCACCACTCCTATATGTATCATGTGCTGACAGGTCCCAATACATGGAGTAGGGAGTAAATCCGCCATTATTCCCTGCTGTGTAATATCTGGATATAATGGGGGGAACGTCCTCCACCGTCATCCCACCACTCCTATATGTATCATGTGCTGACAGGTCCTCATTACATGGAGTAGAGAGTAAATCCGCCATTATTCCCTGCTGTGTAATATCTGGATATAATGGGGGGAACGTCCTCCGCCGTCATCCCACCACTCCTATATGTATCATGTGCTGACAGGTCCCCATTACATGGAGTAGAGAGTAAATCCGCCATTATTCCCTGCTGTGTAATATCTGGATATAATGGGGGGAACGTCCTCCGCCGTCATCCCACCACTCCTATATGTATCATGTGCTGACAGGTCCCCATTACATGGTGTAGAGAGTAAATCTGCCATTATTCCCTGCTGTGTAATATCTGGATATAATGGGGGGAACGTCCTCCGCCGTCATCCCACCACTCCTATATGTATCATGTGCTGACAGGTCCCCATTACATGGAGTAAAGAGTAAATCTGCCATTATTCCCTGCTGTGTAATATCTGGATATAATGGGGAACGTCCTCCGCCGTCATCCCACCACTCCTATATGTATCATGTGCTGACAGGTCACATTTCATGGAGTAGAGAGTAAATCCACCATTATTCCCTGCTGTTTAATATCTGGATATAATGGGGGGAACGTCCCACGCCGTCATCCCACCACTCCTATATGTATCATGTGCTGACAGGTCCCAATACATGGAGTAGGGAGTAAATCCGCCATTATTCCCTGCTGTGTAATATCTGGATATAATGGGGGGAACGTCCTCCACCGTCATCCCACCACTCCTATATGTATCATGTGCTGACAGGTCCTCATTACATGGAGTAGAGAGTAAATCCGCCATTATTCCCTGCTGTGTAATATCTGGATATAATGGGGGGAACGTCCTCCGCCGTCATCCCACCACTCCTATATGTATCATGTGCTGACAGGTCCCCATTACATGGAGTAGAGAGTAAATCCGCCATTATTCCCTGCTGTGTAATATCTGGATATAATGGGGGGAACGTCCTCCGCCGTCATCCCACCACTCCTATATGTATCATGTGCTGACAGGTCCCCATTACATGGAGTAGAGAGTAAATCTGCCATTATTCCCTGCTGTGTAATATCTGGATATAATGGGGGGAACGTCCTCCGCCGTCATCCCACCACTCCTATATGTATCATGTGCTGACAGGTCCCCATTACATGGAGTAGAGAGTAAATCTGCCATTATTCCCTGCTGTGTAATATCTGGATATAATGGGGAACGTCCTCCGCCGTCATCCCACCACTCCTATATGTATCATGTGCTGACAGGTCACATTTCATGGAGTAGAGAGTAAATCCGCCATTATTCCCTGCTGTGTAATATCTGGATATAATGGGGGGAACGTCCTCCGCCGTCATCCCACCACTCCTATATGTATCATGTGCTGACAGGTCCCCATTACATGGAGTAGAGAGTAAATCCGCCATTATTCCCTGCTGTGTAATATCTGGATATAATGGGGGGAACGTCCTCTGCCATCATCCCACCACTCCTATATGTATCATGTGCTGACAGGTCCCCATTACATGGAGTAGAGAGTAAATCCGCCATTATTCCCTGCTGTGTAATATCTGGATATAATGGGGAACGTCCTCCGCCGTCATCCCACCACTCCTATATGTATCATGTGCTGACAGGTCACATTTCATGGAGTAGAGAGTAAATCCGCCATTATTCCCTGCTGTGTAATATCTGGATATAATGGGGGGAACGTCCTACGCCGTCATCCCACCACTCCTATATGTATCATGTGCTGACAGGTCCCCATTCCATGGAGTAGAGAGTAAATCCACCATTATCCCCTGCTGTGTAATATCTGGATATAATGGGGGGAACGTCCTACGCCGTCATCCCTCCACTCCTATATGTATCATGTGCTGACAGGTCCCATTACATGGAGTAGAGAGTAAATCCACCATTATTCCCTGCTGTGTAATATCTGGGTATAATGGGGGGAACGTCCTCCGCCGTCATCCCACCACTCCTATATGTATCATGTGCTGACAGGTCCCCATTACATGGAGTAGAGAGTAAATCCACCATTATTCCCTGCTGTGTAATATCTGGATATAATGGGGGGGAACGTCCTCTGCCATCATCCCACCACTCCTATATGTATCATGTGCTGACAGGTCCCCATTACATGGAGTAGAGAGTAAATCCGCCATTATTCCCTGCTGTGTAATATCTGGATATAATGGGGAACGTCCTCCGCCGTCATCCCACCACTCCTATATGTATCATGTGCTGACAGGACCCCATTACATGGAGTAGAGAGTAAATCCGCCATTATTCCCTGCTGTGTAATATCTGGATATAATGGGGGGAACGTCCTCTGCCATCATCCCACCACTCCTATATGTATCATGTGCTGACAGGTCCCCATTACATGGAGTAGAGAGTAAATCCGCCATTATTCCCTGCTGTGTAATATCTGGATATAATGGGGAACGTCCTCCGCCGTCATCCCACCACTCCTATATGTATCATGTGCTGACAGGTCACATTTCATGGAGTAGAGAGTAAATCCGCCATTATTCCCTGCTGTGTAATATCTGGATATAATGGGGGGAACGTCCTACGCCGTCATCCCACCACTCCTATATGTATCATGTGCTGACAGGTCCCCATTCCATGGAGTAGAGAGTAAATCCACCATTATCCCCTGCTGTGTAATATCTGGATATAATGGGGGGAACGTCCTCTGCCGTCATCCCTCCACTCCTATATGTATCATGTGCTGACAGGTCCCCATTACATGGAGTAGAGAGTAAATCCACCATTATTCCCTGCTGTGTAATATCTGGGTATAATGGGGGGAACGTCCTCCGCCGTCATCCCACCACTCCTATATGTATCATGTGCTGACAGGTCCCCATTACATGGAGTAGAGAGTAAATCCGCCATTATTCCCTGCTGTGTAATATCTGGATATAATGGGGGGAACGTCCTACGCCGTCATCCCACCACTCCTATATGTATCATGTGCTGACAGGTCCCCATTACATGGAGTAGAGAGTAAATCCACCATTATTCCCAGCTGTGTAATATCTGGATATAATGGGGGGAACGTCCTCCGCCGTCATCCCACCACTCCTATATGTATCATGTGCTGACAGGTCCCCATTACATGGAGTAGAGAGTAAATCCACCATTATTCCCTGCTGTGTAATATCTGGATATAATGGGGGGAACGTCCTCCGCCGTCATCCCACCACTCCTATATGTATTATGTGCTGACAGGTCCCCATTACATGGAGTAGAGAGTAAATCCACCATTATTCCCAGCTGTGTAATATCTGGGTATAATGGGGGGAACGTCCTACGCCGTCATCCCACCACTCCTATATGTATCATGTGCTGACAGGTCCCCAATACATGGAGTAGAGAGTAAATCCACCATTATTCCTTGCTGTGTAATATCTGGGTATAATGGGGGGAACGTCCTCTGCCATCATCCCACCACTCCTATATGTATTATGTGCTGACAGGTCCCATTTCACGGAGTAGAGAGTAAATCCACCATTATTCCCTGCTGTGTAATATCTGGAGATTCCTTGAAGACGGTCATGTGATCGGCTCACCTGCAATCAGATCGCTGCTCGGCTCCAGCTGACTCCTATTAGAGTCAGGGATTTCCGGGGTCACATTCTCCCCATATTCGTCGTCGCCTTCTGGTGTTTCCTAATAGATATAATAGAGATAATTAATATGTGGAAGATTTCACTAAATCCCCAAATCCATCAATCAGGACAGATGAAACCAACATTTACTGATGCACCAATTGATGGCTCCTTACCGGAAGGGTCCAACTGGCCCTCCAGAGAACTGGAGGATTCTCCAGGGGGCCCAGGCATTGACACCTGCTGGCATACAGGGCAGGCAGCTGCCTAGGGCTCCTGCTGCTCCAGGGGCCCTAGCCAGTGGCGTATTGCTAAAAGTGGCAGACCATGCAGCTGCTATGGGGCCCGTGAGTCAGGGGGACCCGCCTGATGCCAGCGAAGCAGCAGTGGGTGACAGGCTGCTGCAGCTAAAGCCTGTCCCCGCTGCTAAAAAGAAATGAATCTTCTCTCAACACCACACCCCCATGGGCGTGGAGAGCGGTGAATATTAATTTCACTTTAATAGCGGGCAGTGTTAGCCACAGGCTGAGTCTAACACTGCCCCCTATCATGGCTGGCAGACCAGGGCCCCCGCTCACCCAGGGGCCCCAGCCCAAGCGGCCACTATGGGGCCTGTAAGTCAGGGGGGCCTAATGCCAGCACTCCTCCCCAGTGTGCACCACATTCAACTGTATCGGCATCACAGATGAAAGCAATAATGGAGGAGAGAGCATCAGACGACGCTCCATCTCCCATCATTCCCCTCTGACACTGAAGGTGTGTGATGACGTCACTTCATCGCGTACCCGCTGTGTGTTGCGCAAATAGCAGTGCAGCTGCTGATACCGGAGCAGAGCCGGGATCAGTGCGGAACAAGGAGAGGTGAGGATTGTGTTTGTTTATATACATATATATATATATATATATATATATATACAGTGGGGCAAAAAAGTATTTGGTCAGTCAGCAATAGTGCAAGTTCCACCACTTAAAAAGATGAGAGGCGTCTGTAATTTACATCATAGGTAGACCTCAACTATGGGAGACAAACTGAGAAAAAAAAATCCAGAAAATCACATTGTCTGTTTTTTTATCATTTTATTTGCATATTATGGTGGAAAATAAGTATTTGGTCAGAAACAAACAATCAAGATTTCTGGCTCTCACAGACCTGTAACTTCTTCTTTAAGAGTCTCCTCTTTCCTCCACTCATTACCTGTAGTAATGGCACCTGTTTAAACTTGTTATCAGTATAAAAAGACGCCTGTGCACACCCCCAAACAGTCTGACTCCAAACTCCACTATGGTGAAGACCAAAGAGCTGTCAAAGGACACCAGAAACAAAATTGTAGCCCTGCACCAGGCTGGGAAGACTGAATCTGCAATAGCCAACCAGCTTGGAGTGAAGAAATCAACAGTGGGAGCAATAATTAGAAAATGGAAGACATACAAGACCACTGATAATCTCCCTCGATCTGGGGCTCCACGCAAAATCCCACCCCGTGGGGTCAGAATGATCACAAGAACGGTGAGCAAAAATCCCAGAACCAAGCGGGGGGA
>NW_027193562.1:45000-80000 GCF_032444005.1 Ranitomeya imitator
ATTCAGATGTAATTCAGCCATAGTGAGAAATTGCAAATGCTCTCCGTCACTATAGAACCAAAAATGGCACCCGGAACCCTGCGCGGCTTCTATTTATAGGGGCTGTGATGTCACAATGGCCGACAATCACCAGTGATGTCACAATGGCCGACAATCACCAGTGATGTCATCCTGGCCGACAATCACCAGTGATGTCATCACGGAATCTTGTGATAGAATTTTCCAGCATCGGCTCTGCACAGATACTTGCTGCCCGGCAATATTTCGGGTTCGCTCACACTTGTGTACCAATAATCCAGGAGAGTGGGGCGAGGTTTTCTCACTTGTCCTCCGTGTTCTGTCCGTGTAGAATCCGTCCTGTTATTCCGCAGCTATTAATCTTTTACACGACTATTTACAGGCTTCTTTGCTACAGAAATGGAATGTATCTGTAAAAACCGCTGGTCCCTCTGATGCTCCATAAGGCGTGCGACTGTTTCCTGCCAGTGTCCGATTTTGGACTGTAATCACAGAATGCTGCAGTTTTTTTCCTCACACCGAATATTTGTTTTGCTGTTTTTACCGGCGTTTTTTATCATTCACTTGAATGGGTGAAATACGCTGCAAAACTGAGAGACTTGACAAAGCGCTGCTTTAAAGAAAAAGCTGAGATTTCAGAAATCCCTGCAGCGTCTCGAGCATACTTTTATGGCACGCCGAAATGTTGGATTAGCACTTGAGCATGCTGAGTTAACACCTCATCAGAGCACGCTCGCTCACCACTAATCCTCCATCATAGGAATGGAAATACTGGATATGTTTATTACCTCACGGGTCTTTTTTCTTCTCCATAGATCATTTAACTCCTTAGTTGCAGAGTTTACTATTAACAACTGTGACAAATATTGAAGAGGTAATCATCAATGACCCAAGTAATCAATCATTAAAAATCATGACATCGTTAACATTAATCTTTTTGTCTTTGGAAAGTTTCATCCTTTACTTAAATTATGAAATGCCCCTCTTTTATGTCCCCATAGTGGGCACAATGTATGAAGTCAATGAGAAAGCAGTAATTATATATATATATATATATATATATATATATATATATATATATACACTATTTGTAAAAAAATTGCTTTAATTTCTATATATGTACAGGTGCTTCTCACAAAATTAGAATATCATCAAAAAGTTAACTACATCACACACAGAGTCATTACATACAGAGTAATCTATTTCATGTGTTTATTTCTGTTAATGTTGATGATTATGGCTTACAACCAATGAAATCCCAAAAGTCATTATCTCAGTAAATTAGAATACTTTATATCACCAGCTTGAAAAATGATTGTAAAATCCGAAATGTTGTCCTACTGAAATGTATGTTCAGTAAATGCCCTCAATACTTGGTCCTTTTCCATCAATTACTGCATCAATGTGGCGTGGCATTGAGGCGATCAGCCTGCGGCACTGCTGAGGGGTTATGGAAGCCCAGGTTGCTTTGATAGCAGCCTTCAGCTCATCTGCATTGTTGGGTCTGGTGTCTATCATCTTCCTCTTGACAATACTCCATAGATTCTCTATGAGGTTAAGGTCAGGCGAGTTTGCTGCTAATCAAGCCCAGTGATACTGTTGACTGTAAACCCGGTATTGGTACTTTTGGCAGTGTGGACAGCAGCAGTCTGCTCCTTGTGAATCTCCCCCAATTTCTGAATGGACTTTTCTTTTTTTTTTAATATAAATTTTTATTGAAAATTTGCATTTACAACCATATGAAACAACAATCCATTGGCATCAATCATAGGATTTAGACATTGTACATTGTACTTGTAAAGGTTACCGATTAAGAATATCTTCTTTTGGAGATAACGAAGGTAATCTTAGCCAATATTATAACGTCTATATGGGATAGCGGAGAGATTTGTCAAAAATACAAAAACAAACAAAGAAATAAAAGAAGAAGGGAAGGGGGAAAGGGAGGGAGGAGAGTAAGAAAAGGAGCGGGGAGCCTTCACCGAGTCGCCTAACCCATTCCAACCGGCAGTCTAGCCCGCCTTCCCATTATCCAGTAAAGTAGTAAAACATCTAACGCTAATCATGGAAAGAACAATCCTCTGGTAATTGTAGTGGACCCAGATTATTCTTCAATTTTTCCAAGAGGAACCATCTAGTGGAAGAGAAGGGAGTTATCATCTTCCGCCTTGCATCGGCCCCGCACGTTTTCCAAGAAACTGTCTCCATTTTTTAAGAAATTTGCCCGCTTGTTGTTGTTTTGGTGAGGAATGTGTATTGACCTTCCTGTGTGGCATGTGTCAATAAATATTTTGAGCAATGCAACTGGTAGCAATTAGTTCAGCTGTCTTTTTCTGTTTGTGTAAAATGACCATCTGTTTTTTGTTTTTTTTTGTCTGGGTGGCATGTGACAATAAATATTTTAAATTAGTTACAGCTATCTTAAAATGTGTTTTTTTTTCTGGGGCTTTGGTTTATGGGTTTATGAGAAATCGCTCCTGTCAAACCAATCTAATCAGTTTTTATGAAGAGGTAAGCTATAGGCTGGACCACGGTGAGTCATTGGACGTGGTATATCTCGATTTTTCCAAAGCGTTTGATACCGTGCCGCACAAGAGGTTGGTACACAAAATGAGAATGCTTGGTCTGGGGGAAAATGTGTGTAAATGGGTTAGTAACTGGCTAAGTGATAGAAAGCAGAGGGTGGTTATAAATGGTATAGTCTCTAACTGGGTCGCTGTGACCAGTGGGGTACCGCAGGGGTCAGTATTGGGACCTGTTCTCTTCAACATATTCATTAATGATCTGGTAGAAGGTTTACACAGTAAAATATCGATATTTGCAGATGATACAAAACTATGTAAAGCAGTTAATACAAGAGAAGATAGTATTCTGCTACAGATGGATCTGGATAAGTTGGAAACTTGGGCTGAAAGGTGGCAGATGAGGTTTAACAATGATAAATGTAAGGTTATACACATGGGAAGAAGGAATCAATATCACCATTACACACTGAATGGGAAACCACTGGGTAAATCTGACAGGGAGAAGGACTTGGGGATCCTAGTTAATGATAAACTTACCTGGAGCAGCCAGTGCCAGGCAGCAGCTGCCAAGGCAAACAGGATCATGGGGTGCATTAAAAGAGGTCTGGATACACATGATGAGAGCATTATACTGCCTCTGTACAAATCCCTAGTTAGACCGCACATGGAGTACTGTGTCCAGTTTTGGGCACCGGTGCTCAGGAAGGATATAATGGAACTAGAGAGAGTACAAAGGAGGGCAACAAAATTAATAAAGGGGATGGGAGAACTACAATACCCAGATAGATTAGCGAAATTAGGATTATTTAGTCTAGAAAAAAGACGACTGAGGGGCGATCTAATAACCATGTATAAGTATATAAGGGGACAATACAAATATCTCGCTGAGGATCTGTTTATACCAAGGAAGGTGACGGGCACAAGGGGGCATTCTTTGCGTCTGGAGGAGAGAAGGTTTTTCCACCAACATAGAAGAGGATTCTTTACTGTTAGGGCAGTGAGAATCTGGAATTGCTTGCCTGAGGAGGTGGTGATGGCGAACTCAGTCGAGGGGTTCAAGAGAGGCCTGGATGTCTTCCTGGAGCAGAACAATATTGTATCATACAATTATTAGGTTCTGTAGAAGGACGTAGATCTGGGGATTTATTATGATGGAATATAGGCTGAACTGGATGGACAAATGTCTTTTTTCGGCCGTACTAACTATGTTACTATGTTACTATGTTACCTCCTTATTTGTGAGTGCGTCCCCTTGCTCCACCGCCATGTAATGATGCAGTCGAGCTATTAAATCTGACAACTGAGGGGTAGACGATGATAAGTATAGTATGTATTAGTAATGGGGGACCCCTCCCTCCGCAACTCTCGCCACTCATATTCTCCCAATAATGTAAGATCGCCATTGTCACATTACTCCAAAGGCTGGTAATCCAGAAACTAGGCCCCAAAACGGGACTATGTAACCGCAGGACCATAGGCCATGTAATAAATCAGAGCTAGGTTGCTGACATCTAGGGCAGGCTGTAAGTCTGTTAGGTCTTATATCTGGTTTATGAATATTAAAAGCAGAGATTGCTCCATGCATCATTTTAAATTGAGTTTCCCTCCAATTTTCATTTATTATGTTTTAGTATATATACCCTGTAACATTATACTTTTCCAGAAAGGCATCCAGTCCCCTCTTAAATTTAAGTAATGAATCACTCATTACAACATCATACGGCAGAGAGTTCCATAGTCTCACTGCTCTTACAGTAAAGAATCCGCGTCTGTTATTATGCCTAAACCTTTTTTCCTCCAGACGTAGAGGATGCCCCCTTGTCCCTGTTTCAGGTCTATGATTAAAAAGATCATCAGAAAGGTCTTTGTACTGTCCCCTCATATATTTATACATTAAAACAAGATCTCCCCTTAGTCTTCGTTTTTCCAAACTAATTAGCCCCAAGAGTAATAATCTATCTTGTATTGCAGACCCCCAAGTCCTCTAATAACCTTGGTCGCTCTTCTCTGCACCCGCTCCAGTTCAGCTATGTCTTTCTTATACACCGGAGACCAGAACTGCGCACAGTATTCTAAGTGTGGTCGCACTAGTGACTTGTATAGAGGTAAAATTATGTTCTCCTCATGAGCATCTATGCCTCTTTTAATGCATCCCATTATTTTATTTGCCCTTGTAGCAGCTGCCTGACACTGGCCACTGAACATGAGTTTTTCATCCACCCATACTCCCAGGTCTTTTTCATTGATGGTTTTGCCCAGAGTTTTAGAATTAAGCACATAGTTATTCATCTTATTACTTCTACCCAAGTGCATTACCTTACATTTATCCCCATTAAAGCTCATTTGCCATTTATCAGCCCAAGTTTCAAGTTTAAAAAAATCATCCTGTAATATAAAATTTTCCTCCTCAGTATTGATTACCCTGCAGAGTTTAGTGTCATCTGCAAATATTGAAATTCTGCTCTGTATGCCCCCTACAAGATCATTAATAAATATGTTAAAAAGAAGAGGGCCCAATACTGACCCCTGTGGTACCCCACTGCTAACCACGACCCAGTCCGAGTGTGCTCCATTAATAACCACCCTTTGTTTCCTATCCCTGAGCCAGCTCTTAATTGTAGCTAGAGGCAGAAAATGCCATCCTTGAACTCTTGAATCCACGAACTCTGCATTTGGTTTTGAGAAACGTAAGTCCCGGAACAAGTCATTCAGTTCTGGCTGTGTTAGAACATGAGGCTCACCAGACATACATGGCTCAGAGTTTGAATCAGCGTTGTTCCCCGTCTCTGACCCATGGACTGCAACATCTTCGTTGGCTGCCTGCTCTAGGCTCCATGACTCTAGTGGCTTTGATACTGGAAGAGCGTCTGTTGTGAATTCTGCTTTTGGATTCCCTCCAGTGGTTGTAGGTGGGAATGCAGTTGTCCCTGAGTTGCAGTCCTGGCCAGGTGTATCTGCTGATTGCAGTTCTGACTGGGATATTTAGGTGTGCAGGATTCTTGAGTCCTTGCCAGTTGCCCATGGTTCTGGGAGGTTTTGGATCTTTGTCTGGTTCCTCCTGCCTTGCTGCCAATTCAGCAAAGATAAGTGTTTGGTTTTTGTTTCTGTGGCACACATGCTGTGTGCTTAATAATTCTGTGCTATTCATTTGTTTTCTCTTGTCCAGCTTAGACTGTGTCAGTGTTTTCGCAGTCTTGTTGGATTCTCTGGAGTTGCAGATATACGCTCCACATCTTTAGTTAGATGGTGGAATTTTTTGTATTTTCTGCTGTGGATATTTTTAGAAGGGTTTTAATACTGACCGCTTAGGATTCTGTCCTATTCCTTCCTATTTTAGCTAGAGTGGCCTCTTTTGCTAAATCCTGTTTCCTGCCTGCGTGTGTCTTTTCCTCTACTACTCATAGTCAATATTTGTGGGGGGCTGCCTATCCTTTGGGGTTCTGCTCTGAGGCAAGGTAGATTTCCTATTTCTATCTATAGGGGTATTTAGTCCTCCGGCTGTGTCAAGGTGTCTAGGATTTGTTAGGCACACCCCACGGCTACTTCTAGTTGCGAGGTTAAGTTCAGGATATGCGGTCAGTACAGCTTCCACCAACTCAGAGAAAGTTCCATGCGGCTCCAAGGTCACCGGATCATAACAAGCGTCATCATGTGGCACCGGTCTCATAGCTGAAGACAGATTGGGATATTCAGTGGACTTCTTATTCTTAGCAGAGAAGTAACAGTTCGTCACATGGTCCTTCTGCTCCTGCCAAATCATTGATCATTAGGACAGCAAACGGCATTGACTTGCGAGAACCTCTCAGTTAACCTCTAAGATCAACAGCACATCTCACACAACAGATGTGAGGAGCCCAGGATTTGTCATGAGCAAAATCATAGGCTTTCATGATGAGAGCTGTCATGGTGCATCTGTGGAGCTTAAGCGTGTACTCTCCACAAATGTAACAGAAGGTATTGTGACTAGAGGTGCAGTTAGGGCTTCAGCTTGGGGTGGGGGGAAAAAATATGAGTGGGCCCCTAACCAGCTAATCCTGACTACAGCTACGTGGTGCACCCTAATTGTGAGTGTAGGGGAACATCAGCAGATGACGCGCTGTGATTTAAAATACATCTATATACCAAAACACTGATATTCCTATATGGAGACCATATGGAGGTAGATACCAGTCCTGCAGCCATATAAGATATTACAGCAGTTATAAATGGTGACTTACCGCTGATGTTCTTTCTGAAGGAATCGTTCACTTTTCTCATCTACTCCATCTGGTCCAGACCAACATGAAAACTTCTCCAAACATGACTGATCTGCAGAGATTATAACAAAGCCACATCTGAATTCTCACATTTCCAGCATCATCCATATCTATCCACAATCTGCACAAACTCCTCATTCTGCTGATACCCCAATACTGAGCCGCTGCTGCCATATGTGTCCCTGTTACTGCCCCTGATATCCCAATATTGAGCCGCTGCTGCCGTATGTGTCCCTATTACTGCCCCTGATACCCCAATACTGAGCCGCTACTGCTGTATGTGTCCCTGTTACTGCCCCTGATACCCCAATACTGAGCCGCTGCTGCCGAATGTGTCTCTATTACTGCACCTGATAGCCCAACACTGAGCCACTGCTGCCGTTTGTGTCCCTGTTACTGCACCTGATACCCCAATACTGAGCCGCTGCTGCCGAATGTGTCTCTATTACTGCACCTGATAGCCCAACACTGAGCCGCTACTGCTGTATGTGTCCCTGTTACTGCCCCTGATACCCCAATACTGAGCCGCTGCTGCCGAATGTGTCTCTATTACTGCACCTGATAGCCCAACACTGAGCCACTGCTGCCGTTTGTGTCCCTGTTACTGCACCTGATAGCCCAACACTGAGCCACTGCTGCCGTATGTGTCCCTATTACTGCACCTGATACCCATATACTGAGCCACTGCTGCCATATGTGTCCCTATTATTGCACCTGATACCCCAATACTGAGCCGCTACTGCTGTATGTGTCCCTGTTACTGCCCCTGATACCCCAATACTGAGCCGCTGCTGCCGTATGTGTCCTTATTACTGCACCTGATACCCCAATACTGAGCCGCTGCTGCCGTATGTGTCCCTATTACTACACCTGATACCCCAATACTGAGCCACTGCTGCCGTATGTGTCCTTATTACTGCACCTGATACCCCTATACTGAGCCACTGCTGCCATATGTGTCCCTATTACTGCACCTGATACCCCAATACTGAGCCGCTGCTGCCGAATGTATCTCTATTACTGCACCTGATACCCTAATACTGAGCCGCTGCTGCCGTATGTGTCTCTATTACTGCACCTGATAGCCCATCACTGAGCCGCTGCTGCCGTATGTGTCCCTATTACTGCACCTGATACCCATATACTGAGCCACTGCTGCCGTATGTGTCCCTATTACTGCCCCTGATACACCAATACTGAGCTGCTGCCGTATGTGTCCCTATTACTGCGCCTGATACCCCAACAGCGTCGGACAGGAGCACCTTGGGCCCACCAGAGAAAATCATTCTTGGGGCCCACTATGTAGCTACATAGAAATAGATACAAGACCACCAATTGTGCGGTAAAAAGCGCTAATATCAGGGTATAATATAAGGTAGTTCACGTCTTAATAATGTAGCAAGGGTTGGGGTAGCCCCCTCACAGACTATAATGTAGCCCCCTCATAAAATATAATGCAGTCCCCTCTCATAGAATATAATGCAGCACCCCACAAAATGTAATGCAACCCTCTCAGGTATGACACAGTCCCCACCATAGAATATAATGTAGCACCCCATAGGGTATAATGCAGCCCCCCCATATAGTGTAATGCCACCCACCACAGAATATAATGTAGTCCCCTGAGAGAATGCAGTTCCACCACAGAATATAATGCAGCCCCCCATAGAGTATACTGTAACCCCTCATATAGTATGATGTAGCCCCCCATAATATAATGTAGTACCTTGAGTATAATGCAGTCCCCCCACAGAATATAATGTAGCCCCCCAGGGCTGTATTTAGAGTATCTGCTGCCCTAGGCACTTTTAGCGCTGCCTCCCCCTTTGGTGAGTATGACACTATCGGCAGTGACTTTGGCAAGAATCTCTGATGTGAAAGTCGCCTTTTGCAGCAGATCAGGCAGTTTTTCTGCATCTGCCGCGTAACGGATCACTTATGGCAACACTGCGTTCGGCCTCATTCATTCCCTATGGGATTTGTGGCACTTGCCGTGATCTGGCAAATGTGGTACCATACCTCCCAACTTTTGAAGGGAAGGAGGTATAAAGTTTGTGGCGTGCGTAGTGCGCCGCGGCAAATTTTAGGACATGCCTCTGACCAGACCCATTTCACAACTAGTCACACCCATATCCACGTCCCAACCGCAGCCATTTAGCATTGCTGATCACACTGTTTTATATACAATATTTATAAGCAAACTAAAATATGGCCACACAGTGCTCCATACTGTATAATGGCCACACATGATGCTCAATACTGTATAACGGCCACCACACATGATGCTCCATACTGTATAATGACCGCACATGATGCTCCATACTGTATAATGACCGCACATGATGCTCCATACTGTATAATGGCCACACATGATGCTCCATACTGTATAATGACCGCACATGATGCTCCATACTGTATAATGACCGCACATGATGCTCCATACTGTATAATGGCCACACATGATGCACACATGATGCTCCATACTGTATAATGACCGCACATGATGCTCCATACTGTATAATGACCGCACATGATGCTCCATACTGTATAATGGCCACACATGACGCTCCATACTGTATAATGGCCACACATGATGCTCCATACTGTATAATGACCGCACATGATGCTCCATACTGTATAATGTCCATTGGCCACACATGATGCTCCATACTGTATAATGACCGCACATGATGCTCCATACTGTATAACGGCCACACATGATGCTCCATACTGTATAATGACCGCACATGATGCTCCATACTGTATAATGGCCACACATGACGCTCCATACTGTATAATGACCACACATGATGCTCCATACTGTATAATGACCGCACATGATGCTCCATACTGTATAACGGCCACACATGATGCTCAATACTGTATAATGACCCCCCTCCTGTATGCATGGCTCATCTCCCTCCTATCCCATATACATAGCTCATATTACCCCCCCCCCTGTATGCATGGCTTATATTCCCCCCTGTATGTAAGGCTCATATTCCCCCCTGCATGGCTCATATTCCCCCCTGCATGGCTCATATTCCCCCCTGCATGGCTCATATTCCCCCCTGCATGGCTCATGTTCCCCCCTGCATAGCTCATATTCCCCAATCCCCCCTGCATGGCTCATATTCCCCCCTGCATGGCTCATATTCCCCAATCCCCCCTGCATGGCTCATATTCCCCCCTGCATGGCTTATATTCCCCCCTGCATGGCTCATATTCCCCCCTGTATCTGTATGCATGGCTTATATTCCCCCCTGCATGGCTCATATTCCCCCCTGCATGGCTCATATTCCCCCCTGCATGGCTCCGCACCCGCTCCTGCTCGGCGCGCCGGCTTATGTCCTCCTTCATCCCCCCCGTCCCTCATACTCACCTGTCCCACTGCACGGCCGTGCCGACATCCCTCGCGCTCTGTCCCGACTCCAGGCGGCGGCGCCGGCGCAGCACCTTCTTCCTGCTTGAGCGGTCATGTGACACCGTTCATTAAGATCATGAATATACGCATATTCATGATCTTAATGAGCGGTGTCACGTGACAGCTCGTTCAGGACGAGCTGCAGTGCAGACGCCGAGACCATCGCTGGAGCAGGGTGAGTATTCAAGGCGGGCGGCGGGGGAGGGGGCCCTGGAGCAGGGGGAGGCCCTGCCAGCAGGTGTCAGTGCCAGGGCCCACCGGAGGATCCTCCGGTTCCCCGGTGGGCCAGTCCGAGCCTGTACCCCAATACTGAGCCACTGCTGCCGTATGTGTCCCTATTACTGCACCTGATACCCCAATACTGAGCCGCTGCTGCCGTATGTGTCCCTATTACTACACCTGATACACCAATACTGAGCTGCTGCCGTATGTGTCCCTATTACTGCCCCTGATACCCCAATACTGTAACAATCCTGCCGGCATCACTGCATGGCCTTCCATTCCCCACCTGCCTGTTACATCTACTCACTCACCCAGTGCCATGCTGTGAGATCTATCTGCTGCCGGCTCCATGCCATGTGCTTCATGACCGCTTGCTCTGTGTACACTTCCTGGCTGTGTGCATAGGGGGGCGGCGCCAGCCATTCCGGATTCTTATTGAGACTGTGTGCACCTCCCTAAGGTGCTTCTGGCCAATAGCCTTGAGGCCTCTGATACTTAAGGCATCCTCACCCATTGGAGGATGCCTGAACAAACTATTCCCTTCAGTTAGCACTTGCTACTGAGCTGCCAGGTCATGTGTTTCCTGTCTCAGGCCTTCATCTGTGTTCTGTTTGTGTGTCCGTTCCTGTCTGAACTCTGGTCTAAGTCCGTTCCTGTTCCTCCTTTGTCATTTCCCACTCTGCTGTGTGTACCTCCGTGTTATCTTTCTGCTCTGTTCTACCACAACCTGTGGTTCTGTGTCTCTCAGCTTTTCTCTCAGCTCTGCTCTCTGTAACTTTGCTCTGCACTCTGACCTTGCTTTACACTCTGTGGCTTTGCTCTCAGCTCTGCACTCTGACCTTGCTCTGCACTCTGTGGCTTTGCTCTGCGGCTCTGATCTGCTCTCGCTCTGCGGCTCCGCTCCTTGCGGTTCTACCTGGCTCCGCTCCTTGCGGTTCTACGTCTTTCACTCTTGGCGTTACCTCCTGCGGTTCTGGCTCTTGGCTCTGCCGCCTCCAGCGTCTCTGCTCTTGGCTCTGCCGCCTCCAGCGTCTCTGCTCTTGGCTCTGCCGCCTCCAGCGTCTCTGCTCTTGGCTCTGCCGCCTCCAGCGTCTCTGCTCTTGGCTCTGCCGCCTGTAGCGTCTCTGCTCTTGGCTCTGCCGCCTCCAGCGGCTCTGCCGCCTCCAGCGTCTCTGCTCTTGGCTCTGCCGCCTGCAGCGTCTCTGCTCTTGGCTCTTCCGCCTCCAGCGTCTCTGCTCTGCCGCCTCCAGCGTCTCTGCTCTTGGCTCTGCCGCCTGCAGCGTCTCTGCTCTTGGCTCTTCCGCCTCCAGCGTCTCTGCTCTGCCGCCTCCAGCGTCTCTGCTCGTGGCTCTGCCTTCTCCTTCTCTTCACTCCACCTCCTGTGATTCTGCTTTGCTTCCACTTTTTCTCTATCTTTATTCTGCTACTTGCCATACAGGTCTCTACCTGTTTCTTTATATTCTCCAGTCTGAACAGGTTCTTACCTGTTTCCATACATCCATCTGAATACCAGTTCCTACCAGAGTATCAGTCCTGTCTGCCAGTACCAGCTGTGCCCATCTGCCTGCCTGTATCTCCGTCAAGCCAGTCCGCCCATCAGGGTCTCTGTCATACCCGTCTGTCAGCCAGTGTCACAGCCGTGCCTACCTGCCTGTGTCTTGTCCCCGGTGGGATCAGCATCCACAGTCCGACTCCACCCTGGAGTGGTACCTGGTAGCTTCCGATTGCACAAGTCTGACCTCACCATCAGAGGCTCCAGCGAACACCTAGGAAGCTACTTAGTTACGCCCCTTCCAGAGAAGTTCGGTCTGTGGTCCAGTGGGGCCACACCATCAGGCGCCCGTGCCAACCAGTCTCGGCGCGAGCGTTACAAATGCTGAGCTGCTGCTGCTGTATGTGTCCCTATTACTGCCCCTGATACCCCAATACTGAGCCGCTGCTGCCGTATGTGTCCCTATTACTGCCCCTGATACCCCAATACTGAGCCACTGCTGCCGTATGTGTCCCTATTACTGCCCCTGATACCCCAATACTGAGCCGCTGCTGCCGTATGTGTCCCTATTACTGCCCCTGATACCCCAATACTGAGCCGCTGCTGCCGTATGTGTCCCTATTACTGCCCCAGATACCCCAATACTGAGCCGCTGCTGCCGTATGTGTCCCTATTACTGCCCCTGATACCCCAATACTGAGCCGCTGCTGCCGTATGTGTCCCTATTACTGCCCCAGATACCCCAATACTGAGCCGCTGCTGCCGTATGTGTCCCTATTACTGCCCCTGATACCCCAATACTGAGCCGCTGCTGCCGTATGTGTCCCTATTACTGCCCCTGATACCCCAATACTGAGCCGCTGCTGCCATATGTGTCCCTATTACTGCTCCTGATACCCCAATACTGAGCCGCTGCTGCCGTATGTGTCCCTATTACTGCCCGATACCCCAATACTGAGCCGCTGCTACCGTATGTGTCCCTATTACTGCCCCTGATACCCCAATACTGAGCCGCTGCTGCCGTATGTGTCCCTATTACTGCCCGATACCCCAATACTGAGCCGCTGCTACCGTATGTGTCCCTATTACTGCCCCTGATACCCCAATACTGAGCCGCTGCTGCCGTATGTGTCCCTATTACTGCACCTGATACCCCAATACTGAGCCGCTGCTGCCATATGTGTCCCTATTACTGCACCTGCTGTGTGGTACAATAACGGCTCCCCTTACCGCCCAATATAATAGTCGCCCGCCAGGGCCGTGGGGATATAGAGCATCATGTGTGGCAATTATACAGTATTGAGCATCATGTGGGATCATTATACAGTATGGAGAACTGTGTGTGGCCATTATACAGTATTGAGCATCATGTGTGGCCGTTATACAGTATGGAGCATCATGTGTGGCCAATGGACATTATACAGTATGAAGCATCATGTGTGGCCATTATACAGTATGGAGCATCATTTGTGGCCATTATGCAGTATTGAGCATCATGTGGGATCATTATACAGTGTGTGGCCGTTATACAGTATGGAGCGCTATGTGTGGCCATTATACAGTATGGAGCGCTATGTGTGGCCATTATACAGTATGGAGCACTGTGTGGCCATTATACACTATGGAGCACTGTGTGGCCGTTATACAGTATGGAGCATCATGTGTGGCCGTTATACAGTATTGAGCATCATGTGTGGCCGTTATACAGTATTGAGCATCATTTGTGGCCATTATACAGTATTGAGCATCATGTGGGGTCATTATACAGTATTGAGCATCATGTGGGGTCATTATACAGTATGGAGCATCATGTGGGGTCATTATACAGTATGGAGCATCATGTGGGGCCATTATACAGTATGGAACATCATGTGGGGCCATTATACAGTATGGAGCATCATGTGTGGCCATTATACAGTATGGAGCATCATGTGTGGCCATTATACAGTATGGAGCATCATGTGTGGCCATTATACAGTATGGAGCATCATGTGTGGCCATTATACAGTATAGAGCATCATGTGTTGCCATTATACAGTATGGAGCATCATGTGTGGCCATTATACAGTATGGAGCATCATGTGTGGCCATTATACAGTATGGAGCATCATGTGTGGCCATTATACAGTATGGAGCATCATGTGTGGCCATTATACAGTATGGAGCATCATGTGTGGCCATTATACAGTATGGAGCATCATGTGTGGCCATTACACAGTATGGAGCACTGTGTGGCCATATTTATTTTTGTTTATAATTATTGGATATGAAACAGTGTGATCAGCAGTGCTAAATGGGTGTGGTTGGGACGTGGATATGTGTGTGACTCGTGGAATGGGTGTGGTCAGAGGCGTGGCCTAAAATTATACTTCTTTGGTTGGGATGAATGGTACCACATTTGCCAGATCACGGCAAGTGCCACAAATCCCATAGGGAATGAATGAGGCCGAACGCAGTGTTGCCGTAAGTGATCTGTTACAGGCAGATGCAGAAAAACTGCCCGATCTGCTGCAAAAGGCGACTTTCACATCAGAGATTCTTGCCAAAGTCACTGCCGATAGTGTCATACTCACCAATGGGGGAGGTAGCACTAAAAGTGCCTAGGGCAGCAGAAACTCTAAATACGGCCCTGGTTGTTACCTTATTCCAGAAGGAAAAGAGATAAGGAAGGATGGGGATACGGATCACAGAGGTATCATATGGATACTGTGAGAGACATTAAAAAGGAAATTAGCATATATAATATCACAGCCAAGTGCCCATAGGGGTATAAAGTACCTAATGGTTATGTGTCCGTATATGGTAGCCCACTCTGTGGCTGTTGGTAATCTGTAGGTAGGTAATATACACACGTATACGTTTTTAGTACAGGGGCTATAAAGAGGTCAGGTCGGTTATAGGCAAGGTGAATTACCTGTGTGAAGGGTATGTAGGACAGCCGCGATCCGTCATATCCGGCCTGAGCTGCTGACTTCCGGTCTGGCGGCATGTAGTATTATTTAACCCTGGCTGTGGCGGTGAACATGCACGCCGACACAGCAGGGCGCGGGAGCGCCGCTTACAACTACCCTTCACACAGGTAATTCACAGTATCCATATGATACCTCTGGGATCCTTATCCCCAGCCTTCCTTATCTCTTTTCCTTCTGGAATAAGGTAACCGTGCACTTCCATTACTCTTATATATATATGATCCAGTCCTGTCTCAGTATACTAGCATTTTTTCATGTATATTTGCATATGTGTGTATATATCTTTATGTAGGATTCCTAGTCGTTATTTTTTTCCCTTCATTTACAGATTGTGTGTATATACTTTGTATATATTAATTTGCACCAGGAGGACCCCACACTATAGACTATTCACAGATGTTCTTTATTATTTTGAATTTCCATTCTGGTTTTACTTATTTATTTTGTTTCTTTTCTCTATTTACAGCGATTTGTGATAAAGGCTTCGGCGGAGCCGAAACGTTTTTCTTGTATGTCGCTTATTGTTTAAGATTCTGTTACGCTCACAGAGTATGCTATAATAAATTTAGATTTTCTTTTGCATGATATCCACAAGAGAGTGCAGTGAACTTTAAAAATTATCTCCATAAAGATGGGACCTTAACCCGTATGGCAGGTGACTCGAGCCTTTTTACAGGGTCTCTATCATGTCCCGGCTCTATGTGTCACTGTGCCTCCTGGGTATTAGGGCGAACAGGTGACGTGACGTGTAATCCAGCTGTCCTGCTGGTTTCTGCTGTCAGTCCTGGAGTCCCTCACAACCTCAGTGTTCCGGCTACCGGTAATCTGCGCCAGCCAGGGAGGTAGCTAATTCACTGCTCTGCTCCACTGGTGTTCCTTCTCATGTGCTTCGCTCTCCCACACGCTCACTACAATCTGTTTAGCTGTCTGTATTATCTCTGTCTAGGAGCTGCAGCACTTTCTCGTGGCTGCACGGCTCCTCATACGTTCTTCCTCCCTCAGACTGCTCCAGTCTGCTCTTGGGCACTATCTGACTAACTTTCCCTCCAAACAACAATATATCTCTAAATGCAGGCGAGTCACCTAGAAATTAGGATCAACAGCTCCCCCTTGTGGCCTGGAGTGTGAACAAATTACATGTTTGTGTTACCTGGTGAGAGTTATCCTTCATCGCTTCCAAGTGTGACATCTCCCCTTGAGGAAAGCAATGCCACTGTGATGACCAGGACCCTGGGGCATCACAATAATGCCACCACTGTGCCCCTTACATAGTAATAATGACTCCTTTGTGCTCGCTAAATAGTAAAATGCCTTCCTAGAAAATTAGTGCCCTGTGCTAGTGCTCTCCACTTTTTGTCTCTAAAAAGTAATAATATCCCATATGCAGCTTTAAAGGTCACAATAGTCTGACTGCCCCATAGCAATAATGCTTAAGTGCCCAATTAAGATTTAATAATGTCTCCTAAGTTCCTCCCATGTACAGCTCCACTATACACCATATGGGGGGCCCACAGCTTCCCTGTACACAGTATAATGCCCCCACAGCTCCCCTATACACAGAATGATGATCCCACAGATCTTCTATACACAGTATGATGAGCCCACTGCTCCCCTATACACAGTGTGATGTCCTCACTGCTCCCCTCTATACAGTATGATGAGCCCACTGTTCCACTATACACAGTATAATGCCAACAGAGCTCCACTATAGAAAGTATTATGCTCCCCTATACACAGTATGATGATCCCACAATTTCTCTATACACAGTTTGATGTCCCAACTGCTCCCCTTTACACAGTATAGTGAGCCCACAACTCCCCTATACACCGTATGATGTCCCCACTGCTCCCTTCTATACAGTATGATGAGCCCACTGCTCCCCTATACAAAGAATGATGATCCCACAGCTCCTCTATACACAGTATGATGCCAACAGAGCTCCACTATAGAAAGTGTTATGCCCCCCAGAGGTCCCCTATATACAGTATAATGGGCCAACTGCTCCCTTATGCACAGTATAATACCTTCACAGCTCCCCTATACACAGTATGGCAAGCCCACAGCTCCCCCATACACAATATGATGATCTCACAGCTCCCTTATACACAGTAGGATGGGCCTGCAGCTCCCGTACATACAGTACGATGTCCAACAGAGTTCCCCTATACATGGAATTATGTCCCCGCTGCTCCCCCAAAACACAGTGTAATAGTTCATAGCGTTCTTACACCATGCAGCGAGAGAGTCCCACTGGAAGGAGGAAATTAACTTTATTTCTCCCGGGAGCCTCGCTCTTCCAGTCATAGGGGCGGCGTCTGCACAGTTTCAGTCACTGCTCTGTGTATAGGTACAGGGGTGGGCTCCTCTGCTGACTTGCAGACATTGGTATTTGGCGCAAAGTATTAACTGGTGTAAATGTAGGACAGGGCCCTAGCATCATACATGTCAACATATTGGTATTGGCAGTGCCATTGAAGGATTTAACCGCATAGACTAAACAGTGGTGGAGCAGTGAGAGATAATTTTGCAAGTGGTAGAGCACAGTTTGAGCTGGGGGGGGGGGGGACACTCTCTCATGGGCAGCGGTACTGGCCCAGGGCCCCTCATGTTACAACGGTGTGTCTGACGTTGGGTGCGCACCACCACCGCCAGAGACACTTCATTGTGCTACGAAGGACCCTGTGCCAGTGCCGTCGCGTAAAAGTGGGCACACCCACCCCTTCAGACAAACGGCACTCTCACGGGTGCTTGCGCCAAGTGGTGACTGACCACGGCCCCGTGGGGGGAGTCGGCCCATTTAGGGCGGTTTAAACATGTCATATGCTGGACAAACAGCAGCTGCAAATTGAGAAATTGGAACAGTCAGTAAGACCAGTCCAAAAGCAAGACCTTTTTACAGGAAAGCTAGGTGTCAGCCGGGAAAGGTGGGGCAAAAAAATTAGAAATCCATGATTATTTCATTTTAATGAAGGTTAGATCATCAACATTTTGGGTAGCCAGACGAGTCCTTTTTTTGGTCAGCATTGAACCAGCAGCACTGAAGACTCTTTCTGATAGCACACTAGCTGCTGGGCAAGCAAGCTCCTGCATATTCTGCCAATTCTGGCCAGGTGTCTATTTTGGATGCCCAGTAATCAAATGGGAATGACGGGTGAGGGAGAACATCGATAAGGGAGGAAAAATAGTTAGTAACCATACTGGACAAATGTTGTCTCATGTCACTTTGAATTGATGCTGCAGTACCTGTCCTGTCTGCAGTCATTGCGAAATCACTCCACAACCTGGTCAGAAAACCCCTCTGTCCAATGCCACTTCTGATTTGTGCACCTCTAACACCTCTGCCATGTTGCCCCCTGCAGCTCGTGTGAGAACCATCACCGCCGCTGTGTGCTGGGAATGCCTGAACCAAACGGTCTACAAGAGTTGCTTGTTTGGTTGCCAATATTTGCTCAAGGTTCTCATGTGGCATGATATTTTGCAATTTCCCTTTATAGCGTGGATCCAGGAGGCAGGCCAACCAGTAATCATCATCGGTCATCATTTTTATAATGCGGGGGTCCCTTTTTAGGATACGCAAGGCATAATCCGCCATGTGGGCCAATGTTCCAGTTGTCAATTCACTGCTTGTGCTGGGTTGAGGAGCACTTTCTGGCAAATCAACGTCACTTGTCTCCCTCAAAAACCCTGAACCTGGCCTTGCAACGCTACCAGTTTCTATTGCCCCTGAGAAGCTCCCTCATCCAAAAAGTATTCATCCCCATCATCCTCCTCGTCCTCATCCTCCTCTTCGCCCGCCACCTCGTCCAGTAGTCTTCCCTGACCAGACAATGGCTGACTGTCATCAAGGCTTCCCTTGTCCTCAGCTGCAGATGCCTGCTCCTTTATGTGCGTCAAACTTTGCATCTGCAGACGCATTAGGGGGATGCTCATGCTTAGGATGGCGTTGTCTGCACTAACCAGGCGTGTGCATTCCTCAAAACACTGAAGGACTTGACACAGGTATTGTAGCTTCGACCACTGCACACCTGACAACTCCAAGTCTGCCATCCAACTGCCTGCCCGTGTATGTGTATCCTCCCACAAATACATAACAGCACGCCTCGGTTCGCACAGCCTCTGAAGCATGTGCAGTGTGGAGTTCCACCTTGTTGCAACGATGATTAGGCGGTGCTGGGGAAGCCTCAAAGATCGCTGATGGTTCTGCATACGGCTGGAGTGTACAGGTGAACGGCGGATGTGCGAGCAAAGTCTTCGCACCTTCAGGAGCAGGTCGGGTAACCCCGGTTAACTTTTCAGGAAGCACTGCACCACCAGGTTTAAGGTGTGAGCCAGGCAAGGAATGTGTTTCAGTTGTGAAAGGGCGATGGCAGCCATAAAATTCCTTCCGTTATCACTGACTACCTTGCCTGCCTCAAGATGTACACTGCCCAGCCATGACTGAGTTTCTTGCTGCAAGAACTCGGATAGAACTTCCGTGGTGTGTCTGTTGTCGCCCAAACACTTCATTTCCAACACAGCCTGCTGACGCTTGCCACTAGCTGTTCCATAATGGGACACCTCAGGTGCAACAGTGGCAGCTGCGGATGGAGTGGTTGTGCGACTGCGGTCTGTGGACGAGCTCTCGCTTCTGCTGGAGGACGAGGAGGAGGGGGAGGGGTGGCGAACGGCTACAGCCAACTGTTTCCTAGACCGTGGGCTAGGCAGAACTGTCCCAATCTGGCTGTCCCCTGTGGACCCTGCATCCACCACATTAACCCAGTGTGCCGTGATGGACACATAACATCCCTGGCCATGCCTACTGGTCCATGCATCTGTTGTGAGGTGCACCTTTCTACTGACAGATTGCCGGAGTGCATGGACAATGCGGTCTTTGACATGCTGGTGGAGGGCTGGGATTGGTTTCCTTACAAAGAAGTGTCGACTGGGTAGGTCGTAACGTGGTACTGTGTAGCCAATCAGGGCTTTGAAAGCTTCGCTTTCAACTATCCGGTAGGGCATAATCTCTAACGAGATTAGTCTAGCAATGTGGGCGTTCAAACCCTGTGTACTCGGATGAGTACATCCTTTTCCTAAGGAGAGTCTTGTAGGGTGAGCTGGACTGGAGTGCTGCATATGGTGGAACTAGCGGGGGTGATGGTGGACATGGCAGACAGAGAGGGTTGGTGATGGTATTCTTGCTGTTGGCCTACATAGTTTTTCCTACCACGAACCTGGTGATTCCCTGACTGCTTTGACCTTGCGACGAAACCTCCACATTTGCTGCAGGTGGTGTGGTAAACGGTGGGCTTACAGTGAGGGAAGGGATGTAGCGTTGCTGACTAGCTTCATTGTGAGAGGGTGCAACAACGTTAAGGGACGTTTGGTAGTTAGTCCAGGCTTGCAAGTGCATGGTGGTTAAATGTCTACGCATGCAACTGGTATTTAGATTTTTCACATTCTGACCTCTGCTGAAGGTCCTTGAGCATTTCTTACAGATGACTTTGCACTGATCATTTGGATCTTGTTTAAAAAATTGCCAGACTGCACTCTTCCTACTATCGGATACCTTTACAGGCATTGCACACTGAGCTACTTTAACCGGATGGCCACGCTGTCCTACAACTGTTTTTGGTTTTGAAGGAACGTAATAGCAACAGTATATATTGTAAAAAAATATAAAATAATGTTCTAAAAAGATCAATAAGATCTGAATAATAAAATATAAACCAATCGCTCGTTGCTAAAAGGAGAGAAGAAGAGTGGCAGACCACCCGGACTTTGTATAAAAGATCAAAAGGCCGTCACCTGGACTCACAAAACTAGCAGGAATATATATAAAATGTATACATATATATATACTATATATTAAAAAAAGCCACAAAGAAATAGGTCAGACAAAAATAAGCCTTTATTATAACAATATGGCAACATCAGCACAAAAGTGCATGTACTTGGGAAATAAATATACGCGGGTATACAGGCTAAAATACGATATAGACAAAAATAAATAATCCCGCAATCTTATTACAAGGACATGTATAAAATGGCGTGCATAAAAGGGGAAGTTATGCAACTAGTGAAAATAAAAAATGTGCAAAATATTAGTTGAAAATAAAATTATACATACGTGTCTACTTTAACAATGTGCAAAAAAGTGCCGAGAAAATATATATATGTGCAAAGTTACATAAAAAGAACATGGGGGAGGACAACTCCGCAGTGCACAATGTGTCCCCTCATGCACCGCAATATCATACATGCACACCGATAATTTCTTAAAGACATATGGGAATTACACAAATCAACCGTATATATACATGTCGGTCCTGCATGCCCAAGTACAGAGCACCCCGACGCGCGTTTCGGTGATTGCTTCGTCAGGGAGTGATGTACGAGCAGAACCGAGAAGGTACCGTATTTTTCGGACTAAAAGACGCACTTTTTCCCCCCCAAAAAAGGAGGGAAAATGGGGGGTGCGTCTAATAGTCGCAATGCAGGCTTACCTAGGTGGCAGAGGTGCGGTGGCAGAGGTCCGGTGGCAGAGGTGCGGTTGCGGGGGTGTGGCGGCAGAGGAGGCGCAGTAAGCGGGGTCCCTTTCCCCGGTATGGTGATGCAGCAGGCCCGGTATGCAGCAGAGCCGGGTGAATCCTCTTGTTATCGGTGGTGGCGGCCATTTTCCGGAGGCCGCGCGTGCGCAGATGGAGCGCTCTGCTTCCCGGGGCTTCAGGAAAATGGCCGCCGCGATCTCCATCTGCGCACGCGCGGCCACCCGCGGCCATTTTCCTGAAGCCCCGGGAGCAGAGCGCTTTATCTGCACACGCGCGGCCTCAGGAAGATGGCCGCGCCCACCGATAACAAGAGGATTCACCCGGCTCTGCTGCATACCGGGCCTGCTGCATCACCATACCGAGGAAAGGGACCCCGCTTCCTGCGCCTCCTCTGCTGCCACACCCCCGCCACCGGACCTCTGCCACCACACCTCTGCCACCTAGGTAAGCCTGCATGGTACGCCAGGGACCCCTCTCACGCCATACCTCTCACTGCACCTCCTGATCCCAGCACCTTCTCATCCCAGCACCTCCTGATCCCAGCACCTCCTGATCCCAGCACCTCCTGATCCCAGCACCTTCTCATCCCAGCACCTTCTCATCCCAGCACCTTCTCATCCCAGCACCTTCTCATCCCAGCACCTCCTCATCCCAGCATCACCCCACCTTGCCTCCTGTGACCCTGCTCTGCCACCGCCATAAGATACTGTAAATTCGGACAATAAGACGGACCCCCATGTTATAAAAAATCTTTTTTTCTGCAATTTTCACCCCAAATTTGGGGTGCGTCTTATGGTCCGGTGCGTCTTATAGTCCGAAAAATACGGTATATATACTTACCGGAGGCGCTGATAGGAATGGGCTGATGGCTATTGCGGCGCACGCGCTGTCAGGAGGACACCGGAAGCGCTCAGAGCCAGCGTCACGTAACCCGGCAGTGGAGAAGCCGCTGCTAGGCAACCAAGACACTGGATGAGAGCAAGCCGGGACACAGACAGCGCATGCGCACAGTCATGCCCAACGCTATGGACGCAAGAGGATTAAAGACAATGCCGGTATGGACAAAAAAAGGGGGGTGGAAAAGAGGGAAGGAGGGGGGGGAAGGGAAAGGGGGAAGAGGGGGAGGAGGAGGAGGGAAAGGGGGGAAAAAAGGGGTGATTCCATTAAAAGGCCAATTATACTAGCCAAGAAAATGGTAACTACTACTGGACAAAAATTACATTGTGGGTACAAATGCATATTAGCAAAAAAATAAATAAATAAATAATTGCATGCTCAAAAAATATGTAAAATGATGTCGGACAGAATCATTATGCACATTAAAAGTAAAAATAGTAGAATGAATGTGAAAACATATAAATATATAATATGTGTGGTGCAAAAAAGGGGAGGGGGTGGAAAGAGGATGGGAGAATGCATACGAAAATAAAACGTACATTAGTTGTTATTATGGGATATACATACAGCCATGCATATATAACACATCCAAAAATATTATTATTATTATAAAACATTAAAATATATATTTTTTTTTAATAGAATGTGTATTTAATAAATAATAGCATTACAATTGCGAACCCACAACAAACAACATGAAGAGGACAGAAAAAAAAACATTTAAAATGTTTTAAAACACACGGCTCTTCTCTACACACACACACGGCTCTGCTCTACACACACACACGGCTCTGCTCTACACACACACGGCTCTGCTCTACACACACACACACGGCTCTGCTCTACACACACACACGGCTCTGCTCTACACACACACACGGCTCTGCTCTACACACACACACGGCTCTGCTCTACACACACACGGCTCTGCTCTACACACACACACGGCTCTGCTCTACACACACGGCTCTGCTCTACACACACACGGCTCTGCTCTACACACACACACGGCTCTGCTCTACACACACACACGGCTCTGCTCTACACACACACACGGCTCTGCTCTACACACACACACGGCTCTGCTCTACACACACACACGGCTCTGCTCTACACACACACACGGCTCTGCTCTACACACACACACGGCTCTGCTCTACACACACACACGGCTCTGCTCTACACAAACGGCTCTGCTCTACACACACACGGCTCTGCTCTACACACACACACGGCTCTGCTCTACACACACACACGGCTCTGCTCTACACACACACACGGCTCTGCTCTACACACACGGCTCTGCTCTACACACACACACGGCTCTGCTCTACACACACACGGCTCTGCTCTACACACACACACGGCTCTGCTCTACACACACACACGGCTCTGCTCTACACACACACACGGCTCTGCTCTACACACACACACGGCTCTGCTCTACACACACACACGGCTCTGCTCTACACACACACGGCTCTGCTCTACACACACACACGGCTCTGCTCTACACACACGGCTCTGCTCTACACACACACACGGCTCTGCTCTACACACACACACGGCTCTGCTCCACACACACACGGCTCTGCTCTACACACACGGCTCTGCTCTACACACACACGGCTCTGCTCTACACACACACACGGCTCTGCTCTACACACACACACGGCTCTGCTCCACACACACACACGGCTCTGCTCTACACACACACACGGCTCTGCTCTACACACACACACGGCTCTGCTCTACACACACACACGGCTCTGCTCTACACACACACACGGCTCTGCTCTACACACACACACGGCTCTGCTCTACACAAACGGCTCTGCTCTACACACACACGGCTCTGCTCTACACACACACACGGCTCTGCTCTACACACACACACGGCTCTGCTCTACACACACACACGGCTCTGCTCTACACACACACACGGCTCTGCTCTACACACACACACGGCTCTGCTCTACACACACACACGGCTCTGCTCTACACAAACGGCTCTGCTCTACACACACACGGCTCTGCTCTACACACACACACGGCTCTGCTCTACACACACACACGGCTCTGCTCTACACACACACACGGCTCTGCTCTACACACACGGCTCTGCTCTACACACACACACGGCTCTGCTCTACACACACACGGCTCTGCTCTACACACACACACGGCTCTGCTCTACACACACACGGCTCTGCTCTACACACACACACGGCTCTGCTCTACACACACACACGGCTCTGCTCTACACACACACACGGCTCTGCTCTACACACACACACGGCTCTGCTCTACACACACACGGCTCTGCTCTACACACACACACGGCTCTGCTCTACACACACACGGCTCTGCTCTACACACACACACGGCTCTGCTCTACACACACACGGCTCTGCTCTACACACACACACGGCTCTGCTCTACACACACACACGGCTCTGCTCTACACACACACGGCTCTGCTCTACACACACACACGGCTCTGCTCTACACACACACGGCTCTGCTCTACACACACACGGCTCTGCTCTACACACACACGGCTCTGCTCTACACACACACGTCTCTGCTCTACACACACACACGGCTCTGCTCTACACACACACGGCTCTGCTCTACACACACACACGGCTCTGCTCTACACACACACGGCTCTGCTCTACACACACACACGGCTCTGCTCTACACACACACACGGCTCTGCTCTACACACACACACGGCTCTGCTCTACACACACACACGGCTCTGCTCTACACACACACGGCTCTGCTCTACACACACACACGGCTCTGCTCTACACACACACACGGCTCTGCTCTACACACACACACGGCTCTGCTCTACACACACACGGCTCTGCTCTACACACACACGTCTCTGCTCTACACACACACACGGCTCTGCTCTACACACATACACACATGGCTCTGCTCTACACACACACACGGCTCTGCTCTACACACACACGGCTCTGCTCTACACACACACACGGCTCTGCTCTACACACACGGCTCTGCTCTACACACACACGGCTCTGCTCTACACACACACACGGCTCTGCTCTACACACATACACGGCTCTGCTCTACACACACACACGGCTCTGCTCTACACACACACGGCTCTGCTCTACACACACACGTCTCTGCTCTACACACACACACGGCTCTGCTCTACACACATACACACATGGCTCTGCTCTACACACACACACGGCTCTGCTCTACACACACACGGCTCTGCTCTACACACACACGGCTCTGCTCTACACACACACACGGCTCTGCTCTACACACACGGCTCTGCTCTACACACACACGGCTCTGCTCTACACACACACACGGCTCTGCTCTACACACATACACGGCTCTGCTCTACACACACACACAGCTCTGCTCTACACACACACACGGCTCTGCTCTTCACACACACACGGCTCTGCTCTACACACACACACAGCTCTGCTCTACACACACACGGCTCTGCTCCACACACACACGGCTCTGCTCTACACACACACAGCTCTGCTCTACACACACACACGGCTCTGCTCTACACACACACACGGCTCTGCTCTACACACACACACGGCTCTGCTCTACACACACACACGGCTCTGCTCTACACACACACAGCTCTGCTCTACACACACACACGGCTCTGCTCTACACACACACACGGCTCTGCTCTACACACACACGGCTCTGCTCTACACACACACACGTGTCGCCGCTCCTATACATATATATACAGTATATAATGCCATGGATGAGGCCAGTATGCTGAGTCGCTGTTCCTATACATATATATATACATATATATATACAGTATATAATGCCATGGATGAGGCCAGTATGCTGAGTCGCTGTTCCTATACATATATATATACAGTATATAATGCCATGGATGAGGCCAGTATGCTGAGTCGCTGTTCCTATACATATATATATATAGTATATAATGCCATGGATGAGGCCAGTATGCTGAGTCGCTGTTCCTATACATATATATATATACAGTATATAATGCCATGGATGAGGCCAGTATGCTGAGTCGCTGCTCCTATACATATATATATACAGTATATAATGCCATGGATGAGGCCAGTATGCTGAGTCGCTGTTCCTATACATATATATATATATATATATACAGTATATAATGCCATGGATGAGGCCAGTATGCTGAGTCGCTGTTCCTATACATATATATATACAGTATATAATGCCATGGATGAGGCCAGTATGCTGAGTCGCTGCTCCTATACATATATATATACAGTGCCTAAAAGTAGTATTCAACCCCCTGCAGATTTAGCAGGTTTACACATTTGGAATTAACTTGGCATTGTGACATTTGGACTGTAGATCAGCCTGGAAGTGTGAAATGCACTGCAGCAAAAAAGAATGTTTTTTTTTTTTTTTTTAAATTGTGAAAAGTCTTTTCAGAGCGTCATTTATTATTCAACCCCTCAACCCACCAGAATTCTGTTTGGTTTCCCTAAAGTATTAAGAAGTAGTTCAGGCACAAAGAACAATGAGCTTCACGCTTGGATTAATTATCTCTTTTTCCAGCCTTTTCTGACTATTTAAGACCCTCCCCAAACTTCTGAACAGCACTCATACATGGTCAACATGGGAAAGACAAAGGAGCATTCCAAGGCCATCAGAGACAAGATCGTGGAGGGTCACAAGGCTGGCAAGGGGTACAAAACCCTTTCCAAGGAGTTGGGCCTACCTGTCTCACTGTTGGGAGCATCATCCGAAGTGGAAGACTTATGGAACTACTGTTAGCCTTCCACGGCCTGGACAGCCTTTGAAAGTTTCCTCCCGTGCCGAGGCCAGGCATATCCGAAGAGTCAGGGCTAACCCAAGGACAACAAGGAAGGAGCTCCGGGAAGATCTCATGGCAGTGGGGACATTGGTTTCAGTCAATACCATAAGTAACGTACTCCACCGCAATGGTCTCCGTTCCAGACGAGCCCGTAAGGTACCTTTACTTTCAAAGCGTCATGTCAAGGCTCGTCTACAGTTTGCTCATGATCACTTGGAGGACTCAGACTGACTGGTTCAAGGTTCTCTGGTCTGATGAGACCAAGATCGAGATCTTTGGTGCCGACCACCCACGTGATGTTTGGAGACTGGATGGCACTGCATACGACCCCAAGAATACCATCCCTACAGTCAAGCATGGTGGTGGCAGCATCATGCTGTGGGGCTGTTTCTCAGCCAAGGGGCCTGGCCATCTGGTCCGCATCCATGGGAAGATGGATAGCACAGCCTACCTGGAAATTTTGGCCAAGAACCTCCGCTCCTCCATCAAGGATCTTAAGATGGGTCTTCATTTCATCTTCCAACAAGACAACGACCCAAAGCACACAGCCAAGAAAACCAAGGCCTGGTTCAAGAGGCAAAAAATCAAGGTGTTGCAGTGGCCTAGTCAGTCTCCTGACCTTAACCCAATTGAAAACTTGTGGAAGGAGCTCAAGATTTAAGTCCACATGAGACACCCAAAGAACCTAGATAACTTGGAGAAGATCTGCATGGAGGAGTGGGCCAAGATAACTCCAGAGACCTGTGCCGGCCTGATCAGGTCTTATAAAAGACGATTATTAGCTGTAATTGCAAACAAGGTTATTCCACAAAATATTAAACCTAGGGGTTGAATAATAATTGACCCACACTTTTATGTTTAAAATTTATAAAAATTTAACGGAACAACAAAACTTTTTGGTTTGTAAGATTTATGCATCTGTTAATAAATCCTGCTCTTGTTTGAAGGCTCTAACTTATTTGCATCTTATTAAACCTGCTAAATCTGCAGGGGGTTGAATACTACTTGTAGGCACTGTATATACAGTATGTAATGCCATGGATGAGGCCAGTATGCTGAGTCGCTCCTCCTATACATATATATATACATATATATATACAGTATATAATGCCATGGATGAGGCCAGTATGCTGAGTCGCCGCTCCTATACATATATATATATATATATATATATACAGTATATAATGCCATGGATGAGGCCAGTATGCTGAGTCGCTGCTCCTATACATATATATATATATAGTATATAATGCCATGGATAAGGCCAGTATGCTGAGTCGCTGCTCCTATATATATATATATATATATATATATATATATATA
The DNA here is from genome assembly GCF_032444005.1 of Ranitomeya imitator. NCBI lineage: Eukaryota > Metazoa > Chordata > Amphibia > Anura > Dendrobatidae > Ranitomeya > Ranitomeya imitator. The sequence goes on from NW_027193562.1 coordinate 73,510, forward strand.
TATATACAGTATATAATGCCATGGATGAGGCCAGTACATACATATATATATATATATATATATACAGTATATAATGCCATGGATGAGGCCAGTAAGCTGAGTCGCTGCTCCTATACATATATATACAGTATATAATGCCATGGATGAGGCCAGTAAGCTGAGTCGCTGCTCCTATACATATATATATATATGGAAACAGGAACACATGGGCTACTTGCACAGTGAACAAGTCTGTATGATCATGTTCACACACCACCAAGAAACCTGAAGACACAAAAGAGAATAGTAAAACCAAAAACACTCAGTTTGAAAAAATGTTGCAGTAATCCGCAAGTGCTAGTAAAAGATGTAAAAAACAGGGTATTTGGTTGATACGTTTTTTGCAAAAAATGTATACTAAGCTGCTCTACCAATCTTCACGGTATACCCTTATCAGAGCAGTCCTAACTAATGTATGCAATCCCTATCTGATGTATTTAAAAACCTGATCATCTGTATATAACCTGTGTGAACAGGGTTCAGAGAGGAAAAATCCATGTGTGCATACAGGGTAGAACAGCTTTTGTGCAGATAGCCCAAGAGGAGTGGTGGAACTCCCCAGTCTTGTAGACACAAGAGAACAATTATGGAAACAGGAACACATGGGCTACTTGCACAGTGAACAAGTCTGTATGATCATGTTCACACACCACCAAGAAACCTGAAGACACAAAAGAGAATAGTAAAACCAAAAACACTCAGTTTGAAAAAATGTTGCAGTAATCCGCAAGTGCTAGTAAAAGATGTAAAAAACAGGGTATTTGGTTGATACGTTTTTTGCAAAAAATGTATACTAAGCTGCTCTACCAATCTTCACGGTATACCCTTATCAGAGCAGTCCTAACTAATGTATGCAATCCCTATCTGATGTATTTAAAAACCTGATCATCTGTATATAACCTGTGTGAACAGGGTTCAGAGAGGAAAAATCCATGTGTGCATACAGGGTAGAACAGCTTTTGTGCAGATAGCCCAAGAGGAGTGGTGGAACTCCCCAGTCTTGTAGACACAAGAGAACAATTATGGAAACAGGAACACATGGGCTCCTTGCACAGTGAACAAGTCTGTATGATCATGTTCATGTTCACACACCACCAAGAAACCTGAAGACACAAAATGGGACCCAGAGGCCAGTACATACATATATATATATATATATACAGTATATAATGCCATGGATGAGGCCAGTAAGCTGAGTCGCTGCTCCTATACATATATATATACAGTATATAATGCCATGGATGAGGCCAGTAAGCTGAGTCGCTGCTCCTATACATATATATATATATATATATATATACAGTATATAATGCCATGGATGAGGCCAGTAAGCTGAGTCGCTGCTCCTATACATATATATATATATATGTATATATATATATATATATATATATATATATATATATATATATATATATATATATATATATATATATATATATATATATATATATATATATATACAGTATATAATGCCATGGATGAGGCCAGTAAGCTGAGTCGCTGCTCCTATACATATATATATATATATATATATATATATATATATATATATATATATATATATATATATATATATATATATATATACATATATATATATATATATATATATACACAGTGGGGCAAAAAAGTATTTAGTCAGTCAGCAATAGTGCAAGTTCCACCACTTAAAAAGATGAGAGACGTCTGTAATTTACATCATAGGTAGACCTCAACTATGGGAGACAAACTGAGAAAAAAAAATCCAGAAAATCACATTGTCTGTTTTTTTATCATTTTATTTGCGTATTATGGTGGAAAATAAGTATTTGGTCAGAAACAAACAATCAAGATTTCTGGCTCTCACAGACCTGTAACTTCTTCTTTAAGAGTCTCCTCTTTCCTCCACTCATTACCTGTAGTAATGGCACCTGTTTAAACTTGTTATCAGTATAAAAAGACACCTGTGCACACCCTCAAACAGTCTGACTCCAAACTCCACTATGGTGAAGACCAAAGAGCTGTCAAAGGACACCAGAAACAAAATTGTAGCCCTGCACCAGGCTGGGAAGACTGAATCTGCAATAGCCAACCAGCTTGGAGTGAAGAAATCAACAGTGGGAGCAATAATTAGAAAATGGAAGACATACAAGACCACTGATAATCTCCCTCGATCTGGGGCTCCACGCAAAATCCCACCCCGTGGGGTCAGAATGATCACAAGAACGGTGAGCGAAAATCCCAGAACCACGTGGGGGGACCTAGTGAATGAACTGCAGAGAGCTGGGACCAATGTAACAAGGCCTACCATAAGTAACACACTACGCCACCATGGACTCAGATCCTGCAGTGCCAGACGTGTCCCACTGCTCAAGCCAGTACATGTCCGGGCCCGTCTGAAGTTTGCTAGAGAGCATTTGGATGATCCAGAGGAGTTTTGGGAGAATGTCCTATGGTCTGATGAAACCAAACTGGAACTGTTTGGTAGAAACACAACTTGTCGTGTTTGGAGGAAAAACAATACTGAGTTGCATCGATCAAACACCATACCTACTGTAAAGCATAGTGGTGGAAACATCATGCTTTGGGGCTGTTTCTCTGCAAAGGGGCCAGGACGACTGATCCGGGTACATGAAAGAATGAATGGGGCCATGTATCGTGAGATTTTGAGTGCAAACCTCCTTCCATCAGCAAGGGCATTGAAGATGAAACGTGGCTGGGTCTTTCAACATGACAATGATCCAAAGCACACCGCCAGGGCAACGAAGGAGTGGCTTCGTAAGAAGCATTTCAAGGTCCTGGAGTGGCCTAGCCAGTCTCCAGATCTCAACCCTATAGAAAACCTCTGGAGGGAGTTGAAAGTCCGTGTTGCCAAGCGAAAAGCCAAAAACATCACTGCTCTAGAGAAGATCTGCATGGAGGAATGGGCCAACATACCAACAACAGTGTGTGGCAACCTTGTGAAGACTTACAGAAAACGTTTGACCTCTGTCATTGCCAACAAAGGATATATTACAAAGTATTGAGATGAAATTTTGTTTCTGACCAAATACTTATTTTCCACCATAATACGCAAATAAAATGATAAAAAAACAGACAATGTGATTTTCTGGATTTTTTTTTCTCAGTTTGTCTCCCATAGTTGAGGTCTACCTATGATGTAAATTACAGACGCCTCTCATCTTTTTAAGTGGTGGAACTTGCACTATTGCTGACTGACTAAATACTTTTTTGCCCCACTGTATATATACAGTACATAATGACATGGATGAGGCCAGTAAGCTGAGTCGCTGCTCCTATACATATATATATATATATATATACAGTATATAATGCCATGGATGAGGCCAGTATGCTGAGTTGCTGCTCCTATACATATATATATATATATATACAGTATATAATGCCATGGATGAGGCCAGTATGCTGAGTCGCTGCTCCTATACATATATATATATATACAGTATATAATGCCATGGATGAGGCCAGTATGCTGAGTCGCCGCTCCTATATATATATATATACAGTATATAATGCCATGGATGAGGCCAGTAAGCTGAGTCGCCGCTCCTATACATATATATATATACAGTATATAATGCCATGGATGAGGCCAGTAAGCTGAGTCGCCGCTCCTATACATATATATATATATACAGTATATAATGCCATGGATGAGGCCAGTATGCTGAGTCGCCGCTCCTATATATATATATACAGTATATAATGCCATGGATGAGGCCAGTAAGCTGAGTCGCCGCTCCTATATATATATATATATATATATATATATATATATATATATATATATATATATATATATAGTATATACTTTTAGACCTAATACTATCTAATAGACCTGACAGAATAACAAATCTGCAGGTGGTTGGGCATCTAGGAAATAGCGACCACAATATTGTGCAGTTTCACCTGTCTTTCACTAGGGGGACTTGTCAGGGAGTCACAAAAACATTGAACTTTAGGAAGGCAAAGTTTGACCAGCTTAGAGATGCCCTTAATCTGGTAGACTGGGACAATATCCTCAGAAATGAGAATACAGATAATAAATGGGAAATGTTTAAGAACATCCTAAATAGGCAGTGTAAGCGGTTTATACCTTGTGGGAATAAAAGGACTAGAAATAGGAAAAACCCAATGTGGCTAAACAAAGAAGTAAGACAGGCAATTAACAGTAAAAAGAAAGCATTTGCACTACTAAAGCAGGATGGCACCATTGAAGCTCTAAAAAACTATAGGGAGAAAAATACTTTATCTAAAAAACTAATTAAAGCTGCCAAAAAGGAAACAGAGAAGCACATTGCTAAGGAGAGTAAAACTAATCCCAAACTGTTCTTCAACTATATCAATAGTAAAAGAATAAAAACTGAAAATGTAGGCCCCTTAAAAAATAGTGAGGAAAGAATGGTTGTAGATGACGAGGAAAAAGCTAACATATTAAACACCTTCTTCTCCACGGTATTCACGGTGGAAAATGAAATGCTAGGTGAAATCCCAAGAAACAATGAAAACCCTATATTAAGGGTCACCAATCTAACCCAAGAAGAGGTGCGAAACCGGCTAAATAAGATTAAAATAGATAAATCTCCGGGTCCAGATGGCATACACCCACGAGTACTAAGAGAACTAAGTAATGTAATTGATAAACCATTATTTCTTATTTTTAGTGACTCTATAGCGACAGGGTCTGTTCCGCAGGACTGGCGCATAGCAAATGTGGTGCCAATATTCAAAAAGGGCTCTAAAAGTGAACCTGGAAATTATAGGCCAGTAAGTCTAACCTCTATTGTTGGTAAAATATTTGAAGGGTTTCTGAGGGATGTTATTCTGGATTATCTCAATGAAAATAACTGTTTAACTCCATATCAGCATGGGTTTATGAGAAATCGCTCCTGTCAAACCAATCTAATCAGTTTTTATGAAGAGGTAAGCTATAGACTGGACCACGGTGAGTCATTGGACGTGGTATATCTCGATTTTTCCAAAGCGTTTGATACCGTGCCGCACAAGAGGTTGGTACACAAAATGAGAATGCTTGGTCTGGGGGAAAATGTGTGTAAATGGGTTAGTAACTGGCTTAGTGATAGAAAGCAGAGGGTGGTTATAAATGGTATAGTCTCTAACTGGGTCGCTGTGACCAGTGGGGTACCGCAGGGGTCAGTATTGGGACCTGTTCTCTTCAACATATTCATTAATGATCTGGTAGAAGGTTTACACAGTAAAATATCGATATTTGCAGATGATACAAAACTATGTAAAGCAGTTAATACAAGAGAAGATAGTATTCTGCTACAGATGGATCTGGATAAGTTGGAAACTTGGGCTGAAAGGTGGCAGATGAGGTTTAACAATGATAAATGTAAGGTTATACACATGGGAAGAAGGAATCAATATCACCATTACACACTGAACGGGAAACCACTGGGTAAATCTGACAGGGAGAAGGACTTGGGGATCCTAGTTAATGATAAACTTACCTGGAGCAGCCAGTGCCAGGCAGCAGCTGCCAAGGCAAACAGGATCATGGGGTGCATTAAAAGAGGTCTGGATACACATGATGAGAGCATTATACTGCCTCTGTACAAATCCCTAGTTAGACCGCACATGGAGTACTGTGTCCAGTTTTGGGCACCGGTGCTCAGGAAGGATATAATGGAACTAGAGAGAGTACAAAGGAGGGCAACAAAATTAATAAAGGGGATGGGAGAACTACAATACCCAGATAGATTAGCGAAATTAGGATTATTTAGTCTAGAAAAAAGACGACTGAGGGGCGATCTAATAACCATGTATAAGTATATAAGGGGACAATACAAATATCTCGCTGAGGATCCGTTTATACCAAGGAAGGTGACAGGCACAAGGGAGCATTCTTTGCGTCTGGAGGAGAGAAGGTTTTTCCACCAACTAGGAAGAGGATTCTTTACTGTTAGGGCAGTGAGAATCTGGAATTGCTTGCCTGAGGAGGTGGTGATGGCGAACTCAGTCGAGGGGTTCAAGAGAGGCCTGGATGTGTTCCTGGAGCAGAACAATATTGTATCATACAATTATTAGGTTCTGTAGAAGGACGTAGATCTGGGTATTTATTATAATGGAATATAGGCTGAACTGGATGGAAAAATGTCTTTTTTCGGCCTTACTAACTATGTTACTATGTTACTATGTTACTATATAATGCCATGGATGAGGCCAGTATGCTGAGTCGCTGCTCCTATACATATATATATACAGTATATAATGCCATGGATGAGGGCAGTATGCTGAGTCGCCGCTCCTATACATATATATATATATATATATATATATATATATATATATATATATATATATATATATATATATATATATAGTATATAATGCCATGGATGAGGCCAGTATGCTGAGTCACCGCTCCTATACATATATATATATATATACAGTATATAATGCCATGGATGAGGCCAGTATGCTGA
>NW_027193562.1:82500-110191 GCF_032444005.1 Ranitomeya imitator
TCCAGAATTCGCGGCAGACTGTGTCCTTCGCTGATTGGCCGAGGCAACCTTGATGACATCATCGCCATGGCAACCATTATGACATCTATGTCGATACTGTACCCGTCGCTGAATCAGAAACGTGGGATTTCTACGTCCTTTATGACATCATCGTCGCTGTGCCTGTTGCTGATTGGTCGAGGCCGCCAGGCCTCAATATAGAATGTCAGGAGGACTGATCAATATAAAGGTATCAGGAGGACTGATCAACATAGAAGTGTCAGGAGGACTGATCAACATAGAAGTGTCAGGAGGACTGATCAATATAGAAGTGTCAGGAGGACTGATCAACATAGAAGTGTCACGAGGACTGATCAATATAGAAGTGTCAGGAGGACTGATCAATATAGAAGTGTCAGGAGGACTGATCAATATAGAAGTGTCAGGAGGACTGATCAATATAGAAGTGTCAGGAGGACTGATCAATATAGAAGTGTCAGGAGGACTGATCAATATAGAAGTGTCAGGAGGACTGATCAATATAGAAGTGTCAGGAGGACTGATCAATATAGAAGTGTCAGGAGGACTGATCAATATAGAAGTGTCAGGAGGACTGATCAATATAGAGGTATCAGGAGGACTGATCAATATAGAAGTGTCAGGAGGACTGATCAATATAGAAGTGTCAGGAGGACTGATCAATATAGAAGTGTCAGGAGGACTGATCAATATAGAGGTGTCAGGAGGACTGATCAATATAGAGGTATCAGGAGGACTGATCAATATAGAGGTATCAGGAGGATTTATCAATATAGAGGTGTCAGGAGGACTGATCAATATAGAAGTGTCAGGAGGACTGATCAATATAGAAGTGTCAGGAGGACTGATCAATATAGAAGTGTCAGGAGGACTGATCAATATAGAAGTGTCAGGAGGACTGATCAATATAGAAGTGTCAGGAGGACTGATCAATATAGAGGTATCAGGAGGACTGATCAATATAGAAGTGTCAGGAGGACTGATCAATATAGAAGTGTCAGGAGGACTGATCAATATAGAAGTGTCAGGAGGACTGATCAATATAGAAGTGTCAGGAGGACTGATCAATATAGAAGTGTCAGGAGGACTGATCAATATAGAAGTGTCAGGAAGACTGATCAATATAGAAGTGTCAGGAGGACTGATCAATATAGAGGTATCAGGAGGACTGATCAATATAGATCAAGAGGATTAAAGACAATGCCGGTATGGACAAAAAAAGGGGGGTGGAAAAGAGGGAAGGAGGGGGGGGGGGGGAAGGGAAAGGGGGAAGAGGGGGAGGAGGAGGAGGGAAAGGGGGGAAAAAAGGGGTGATTCCATTAAAAGGCCAATTATACTAGCCAAGAAAATGGTAACTACTACTGGACAAAAATTACATTGTGGGTACAAATGCATATTAGCAAAAAAATAAATAAATAAATAATTGCATGCTCAAAAAATATGTAAAATGATGTCGGACAGAATCATTATGCACATTAAAAGTAAAAATAGTAGAATGAATGTGAAAACATATAAATATATAATATGTGTGGTGCAAAAAAGGGGAGGGGGTGGAAAGAGGATGGGAGAATGCATACGAAAATAAAACGTACATTAGTTGTTATTATGGGATATACATACAGCCAGGGGCTGGCTGGCACTTTTCAACCTGGGGGGCAATCACAAGGCAGTGGCCCTTCAGTTGCGGTGGCCCTCCTTTTTCCTGCTTACCTCTGGCCATTGCATTAAAGCAGCAGACATAACAGGCTTTAAAAACATGCTGGTACAGAGATATGGAAACAGAACTGAGCTTGCTGCATAGATATGGGAGCAGAACTGAGCTTTCTCCAGAGATAAGGGAGCAGAACAGAGCTTACTACAGAGATATGGGAGCAGAACGGAGCTTACTACAGAGATATGGGAGCAGAACGGAGCTTACTACAGACATATGGGAGCAGAACAGAGCTTACCACAGACATATGGGAGCAGAACAGAGCTTACAACAGAGATATGGGAGCAGAACGGAGCTTACTACAGAGATATGGGAGCAGAACGGAGCTTACTACAGACATATGGGAGCAGAACAGAGCTTACAACAGAGATATGGGAGCAGAACGGAGCTTACTACAGAGATATGGGAGCAGAACGGAGCTTACTATGAGATATGGGAGCAGAACTGATCTTACTCCAGAGATAAGGGAGCAGAACAGAGCTTACTACAGAGATATGGGAGCAGAACGGAGCTTACTACAGAGATATGGGAGCAGAACAGAGCTTACTATGAGATATGGGAGCAGAACTGATCTTACTCCAGAGATAAGTGAGCAGAACAGAGCTTACTACAGAGATATGGGAGCAGAATGGAGCTTACTACAGACATATGGGAGCAGAACAGAGCTTACTACAGAGATATGGGAGCAGAACCGAGTTTACTCCAGAGATAAGGGAGCAGAACAGAGCTTACTACAGAGATATTGGAGCAGAACGGAGCTTACTACAGACATATGGGAGCAGAACAGAGGTTACTACAGAGATATGGGAGCAGAACAGAGCTTACTACAGAGATATGGGAGCAGAACAGAGCTTACTATGAGATATGGAAGCAGAACTGATCTTACTACAGACATATGGGAGCAGAACAGCGCTTACTACAGAGATATGGGAGCAGAACAGAGCTTACTATGAGATATGGGAGCAGAACTGATCTTACTCCAGAGATATGGGAGCAGAACAGAGCTTACTACAGAGATATGGGAGCAGAACTGATCTTACTCCAGAGATATGGGAGCAGAACAGAGCTTACTACAGACATATGGGAACTGAACGGAGCTTACTACAGAGCAGTGGCGTAACTAAAAATTATGGGCCCCGCTGCGAACTGTCAAATGGGGTCCCCCCATGCCAAAATATATAGATGAATTAGAAATGGCGACACACGCAATTGTCATCTGCATTAGTAATACATGCACCATTACATAATTAGTTGTAGGCTGGGTTCACAAGAGTGAAGTTTACATTCTGTATACACACCACAACCTCCAGCCTCGCGGAGGGTATCCCTCCTGTAAACCCAGCCTGACGGGGTCAACCCCTTATAAATGGAAGTGTGCTCCTCTAAACCATGTAATGACTGCCAATCCTCCAACCGTAAGTGGTGAATTTCCAGAGCTGGGAAATGGGAGCTCAATATTAGAACACGTCAACTTTAGTTCCCATCCCGCCTCAAGGAAGTATGGCAGACAGATGTGATAAGACTATTAGAAAAACTACTGCCACACACACAGCAGTACGTACTGGCAGAAGTGTGAGGGCATTAGTGCCTGTGTATGGACATGTTAGTGCCTCTTAGCTTCTGGCAATGTTTTACCTCAGCTCACATTTGGGCCATACCATTGTAAAACAGGTAGACACATTTACCCACTGACCCTACTATTCATAAGGAACTGCTGTCTACCCCTTAGTTGCCACTGTATATAGTCAGGGTGGGAATGTGGGCTACAGAACAACACAGGGCGATGACACTGCTACCTGAACCCTTCAGCTGCCCTACTATGTGCAGGGAATAAAACCAGTACAAAGTATGGCAGCCTCCCTGCAGAGCTGTCCAGGGCCGTACTGGAACAAAAAAGGAGCAATGCCACACAAACCCCACCAGCCCACAGACTATAACACTCCCCGACACCCGATCAGTGGATTTTCCTATACTGTGTTGTGTTCTTCAACGCTCCTCTTAAAGGCGTTATTGGAAGAGCTATGTTTGAATGCCGTCGCAGTGCGCACGATTGATCGCTTCTTTAGAGCGCCGGTTCTCGAGATCATGGGGGTCCCAGCGTTCGGACCCCAGCAACTACAAAGTTCTCGGGAAAGGGAATTACTTGGTATAATCCATTTAAATGTGTTTTCCAATATATATATATATTTTATTTTCCCATAGTATTCCTGAAAATAATAAACCAATATTAACCCTCCCAAAGACCAATGTTGCCTATCCGAGAACAGGACAGGAGGAGTGGTACTGTGCATTGTATATATACAGGACAGGAGGAGTGGTACTGTGCATTGTATATATACATGACAGGAGGAGTGGTACTGTGCAGTGTATATATACAGGAGGAGTGGTACTGTGCAGTGTATATATACAGGAGGAGTGGTACTGTGCAGTGTATATATACAGGACAGGAGGAGTGGTACTGTGCATTGTATATATACAGGAGGAGTGGTACTGTGCAGTGTATATATACAGGACAGGAGGAGTGGTACTGTGCATTGTATATATACAGGACAGGAGGAGTGGTACTGTGCATTGTATATATACATGACAGGAGGAGTGGTACTGTGCAGTGTATATATACAGGAGGAGTGGTACTGTGCAGTGTATATATACAGGAGGAGTGGTACTGTGCAGTGTATATATACAGGACAGGAGGAGTGGTACTGTGCATTGTATATATACAGGACAGGAGGAGTGGTACTGTGCATTGTATATATACAGGACAGGAGGAGTGGTACTGTGCAGTGTATATATACAGGAGGAGTGGTACTGTGCAGTGTATATATACAGGACAGGAGGAGTGGTACTGTGCAGTGTATATATACAGGACAGGAGGAGCGGTACTGTGCAGTGTATATATACAGAAGTGGTACTGTGCAGTGTATATATACAGGAGGATTGGTACTGTGCAGTGTATATATACAGGACAGGAGGAGAGGTACTGTGCAGTGTATATATACAGGGCAGTGGTACTGTGCTGTGTATATATACAGAAGTGGTACTGTGCAGTGTATATATACAGGAGGAGTGGTACTGTGCAGTGTATATATACAGGACAGGAGGAGCGGTACTGTGCAGTGTATATATACAGAAGTGGTACTGTGCAGTGTATATATACAGGAGGATTGGTACTGTGCAGTGTATATATACAGGACAGGAGGAGTGGCACTGTGTGGTGTATATATACAGGAGGAGTGGTACTGTGCAGTGTATATATACAGGACAGGAGGAGTGGTACTGTGCAGTGTATATATACAGCAGGAGTGGTACTGTGCAGTGTATATATACAGGAGGAGTGGTACTGTGCAGTGTATATATACAGGACAGGAGGAGCGGTACTGTGCAGTGTATATATACAGAAGTGGTACTGTGCAGTGTATATATACAGGAGGAGTGGTACTGTGCAGTGTATATATACAGGACAGGAGGAGTGGTACTGTGCAGTGTATATATACAGCAGGAGTGGTACTGTGCAGTGTATATATACAGGAGGAGAGGTACTGTGCAGTGTATATATACAGGGCAGTGGTACTGTGCTGTGTATATATACAGAAGTGGTACTGTGCAGTGTATATATACAGGAGGAGTGGTACTGTGCAGTGTATATATACAGGACAGGAGGAGTGGCACTGTGTGGTGTATATATACAGGACAGGAGGAGTGGCACTGTGCGGTGTACATACACAGATACTTAGATTTACGCCACGCAGGCTATATACAGTATATAAAACTGAGCAGCACCAAATATTTAAGGGCTTGTCCACTACTAGGACAACCCCTAAATGTTCGGCCCCGATAAATTAATAAAGCCTATACTCACCTCCTGTGCCAGCGCCGTTCCCACAGAGGCTGTGATGTGGTGTTGTGACACGTGATGCCCGGCACCAATCAGTGCTGGTGTCACTGTCTCAATCTTCGCACAATCTGAACATGAAGAGGTCGTCCGGGATCAAGCAGCTCACCCTGCACGTCCTCTTCATGTTCAGTTTGTCTGAAGGCGAAGACAGTGACACCAGCACTGATTGGTTCCGGGCATCACGTGTCATAACACCACATCACAGCCTCTGTGGGAACGGCGCTGGCACGGCAGGTGAGTATAGGTTTTATTAATTTATCGCGGCCGAACATTTAGTTTAAGACGAGGTTGTCCTAGTGGGAGACAATCCCTTTAAGCAGTGGACTCTTTATTAGCCCATATTCTCGGCCATATTCTCGGAGTCCACCGCACACACACAGGGAACCGTGGAATTACTGGGGCTCTGGCCTGTCGCAAAATGGCAGCGCCGGACACCCACGCAGCACTGCTGGGCACCGGAGACACCCGCAGCATCGGCCAGCAACCGCCAGGCATCCAGAGACACCCAGCAGCAGCACCAGACATGCACCAGCACAAGACCCCCCACACCATCACGCCGCACATCAGTGCCCCCCTCATCCTGGCCTGCAGCATCACCCCACTCCTGCCTCCTCCAGCAACGACCCTGAGACCCCCCTTCACTGCACCCAGTAAGCAATAAGACGCATGGACTATAAGAAGCACCACCATTTTATTAAAAAATATTTTTTTCTTATTTTTCTCCTCAAAATTTGGGGTGCGTCTTATAATCCGGAGCGTCTTATAATCCAACAATTACGTGTATATATATATATATATGTATCCAAAAACGAGGCAGCACTCCATAGTTCAATATAAAAACGTGCAGGGTTTAATTTACCCACATATTCTAGCAACGTTTCAGCTCACAATGAGCTTTTCTCAAGCCTTGAGAAAAGCTCATTGTGAGCTGAAACGTTGCCAGAATATGTGGGTAACTTAAACCCTGCACGTTTTTATATTGAACTATGGAGTGCTGCCTCGTTTTTGGATACTTGCAATTGTGGATGATCGCTGGACTGATTGTCTTGGGGCCCTGCACCTGAAGATAAGTATTTCTGTGCTGTTCCCTTTTTCTACTCGCTATATATATATATATATATATATATATATATATACATATATATATATATATATTCATATATATATATATATATATATATATATATATATATATACACACACACACACACACATACATGCACGCACACACGTAGACACACACACACACACACATATACAGACACTCACACACATATCTATATATACACATACATAGACACACATACATACATGCATGCACACACACAGACACACACATATACACATACATAGACACACATACATACATGCACGCACACACACACACACACATAGACACACACACACACACGGTATGTATATACATACATACACATACATACATGCACGCGCGCACACACACACATACATAGACACACACACTCACTCACACATACATTATATAGGTGAAACCGCGACTGCGGTATGTACATTATATAGCTGATACCACTGTGTGTAATATACTGCGACCGCTATGTATAGCCCATAAAGGCCAGACGCTGTGTGTGTACAAATGTGTGTGTGTGTGTCTGTGTATGTATATATATATATACACACACACACGCACATAAACACTGCGGCTGACCTATATGGCCTATACACAGCGGTCGCAGTATATTACACACAGTGGTATCACCTATATAATGTACGTACCGCAGTTTCACCTATATAATGTATATACAACAGTATACAATATACATTAGACAGGTCAAACTGCAAATGCTGCATATACTTACAAAAGGTTTCATCTTGGTTCTCACCTGAGATAGTGGAGGATGAGGAGGGTCCACTGTCCAGCCGGCATCGGAGGTGCTAAGGGCGTGGGGCAGATGCCGGCCGGGGATTGGTGAGGAGAGCACTGTTCTCTGATGCTGGTTCTGGCCAGGGTCAGACACGGTGAGGCTCAGGTGTCTCTGTGTGTGGTGGCGGCCTTTTCAAACCTTTGCACAGGCCCTGGTGCGTGCGCTCTCCTGTTTGCCTTCACTGACAAAAGCTGCAGCCGTGTACGCAAGCACAAATGAGGGCTGTGCTCATGTGGGCCGCCACGGCCTTGGTCAGCGCGTTCAGCAAAAGAGCACGCACCAGGGCCTGTGCAGAGGATTTAGAGGGCCGGTGGCCCATTTTGTAGCTCTGCGTGCTTAGGGGTCCCTTAACACTCCGGGCCCTGCTGCAACCTCTGTAGTTACGCCCCTGATAGTGGTATACCATAGGCACAGATATACAATGTTACATACACTGGATGGATCAATCCTGCACCTGGCCCAGAACATACATGCACTGTATATATACAGGGCCATGTATATAGCATGTGATGTCTGGTCACCAGCATCAGGCTTGATCACTCCAGTGCTGGATTCTGTAGACAGTCTGTGCTCACTCTCGGTATAGGGAGATTTATTGCAGGAGGCTGAACTTTCCTGCAGTCTGGGGACCCTGGAGCCGATGACCTGGCACTGACAGGGTGAAAGTTCAGACTCCTGCAATAAATCTGTGAGCATCAGCAGAGCGGCCACTGATACTATAGAGACCGGCCCTGGACTTATCAGGAGGTGAGCAGCAGCGTTCACCTCCTCACCACACAGAGCTGAAGGTACTCACTGATGTCTGGGCCATCCACATGCAGATCTCCAGCAGTTACATGCAGCAGTGTTCCTGTACCTCTGCAGCCGGCGCACACAGGGAGAAGGGGGCGTGTCTGCAGCTCCACTGTGAGGCAGCTGCCAGGACATAGAGAACACAGCACCGGCCACCAGCAGCCCGAATCAGCTGCTTGGTGACCGGCCCGGGGGGCACATGCCCCTTTTCCACCCGGCCCAGCCCGCGCCTGCTTGTATGTCTATGAGAACTCTGAATGAGATGACAGGTGAGTAAATGAGTATAAGGAATAAACATAAATCCCTGATTGATGAGGGGTTCCGTTAGGTGTGGTCCTCTGTATGTGACAGAAGACATTATTCAGCGCAGTTTGAGCTGAATTAGGTGGAGTGATTGAGATAAGGGATTTTCTTCTTGTAAAAATCAACTGAAAGTGAAAGGAAAAGAAACAACAATCCCTGAATGAGCATGTATGTATGAGTGATCACATAAGTATCATTACTTATCTAACTGTTGTTTATTGTCCAGGATGAATGAGTTGTGGATATTTTAATGTACATTTAATTTACATCTGAGATTCAGTGAAACCCGTGTTATGTGTGGTTTGACATTGGATAGGTTTCTATATGTGTTTTGGCTGGACGCGGTCAGAATCAACTTATTCAAGTTATGCAGTGATCTGCTTGTATAGAGAAACTGTTTTTAATTCCGAGAGAATGAATGTTTTGTAGAGATTAAGTCTGAAAACTGCTGCATTCTGTTTCTGTGTGTGTAAGACAAGCTCTTATCTGTGTTTACATTTGATGGGAGGGGCGAACCCCTGTGCGAATTGTTTTTGATTTTCTCCTCCTTGTGATGCGGGCCAGAGAAAGGGGGGGTCCATGCAGCTGCGCTGAAGAATATGGAGCTGTGCATATTCTGTCCTTGGTTTACTACGCGCTAAGAGATTTGTGTTTAAAGCAATAGTACTGTATGTATTGAAGTAGAAAGAAATATCGTAAGTTCAAGTTGGAATTTGAAAGTGAAAGAATTGTGCCTATTTTAGAGGAAGCTTGTAAGTGATTGAAAAGATTGGTAAAAGATTCTCCTGCTTCAAGTTGAGTGATTGATATAGCGAATTGAGGATCAGCAGAGGAGGTAGCCAACTGCACGGCTGATGTAGTGTACGGAGTGACCTGCTACAGTCAGTCTACGGCATTAGATGGTGTAACCTTGCCGTCCATGGAGCTGTGCTAGCCAGCTGATTTACCGAGTGGTAGGTAGTGAACCTGCTTGGTAAAAGCCTTTAAGTCCACCGAGTGGTAGGTAGTGCACCTGCTCGGTGCCACCGAGTGGTAGGTAGGGAACCTGCTCGGTGTTGTTGAGCGGATAAGTTGAAGCCATGGGCAACTTATTCTGTGTGCAGTCAGGGCCCCCAATGGGATCCAAAAACCGCTGTACAGATTGGAAAAAGGAAGCAGTGAAAGATGTGAGACCAATATTGAAACAGGCAAAAATGCCAGTGAGTGGATGGATGTTTGGATGTTCAAAAAGGCACAGACAAATGAGGAAAATAGCATGTGAATAAATGGCATCTGAGAGAGTGCAGCAGGACGGAAGTAAGGTGTATTATGAATGTTTTGATGCTTAAAAGTCCGACTATGACCGACACATTACTGCTACAGTCATACCTTTGTATAACCAGAGACCAAGACAAGACAGATGGACTTGTAAACATTGCGGTCAGACAAACCCAGACTGGAGAAATACTTGTATGATCTGTGATGTAACCCAACCCAAGTGAATTACACTGAATCCTCTCCAGACAAGATCACATATAGTGACATAAGAAGCTGACACAGGATTGTGGTTAATGGGTAGTGGGGACATTAACTTTTGGGAGTAAGCTGACAGTAATCCTTTTGGGAAGGAGCTGTAGACCGGCATGTCATGTCACCCCCACCACCAGAGAACCAACCACATCAGGTAGTGTAAGACAGATACAGGAGTATTATCCCTGGAAGTCCTTTGACTAGCTAGCTACGCTAAAAGAATTGGCTGACCCTGAGAACAAACCTTTCCCATTTTACAGACAAAGACAATATGATGGACGTATAAGTGCACCTGAGCAGACCTAGAGAGTTGGTGAGCACCAAAGCAGGTGACGTACTAGGATGCAAATTAAGACTTTTACAGATGTGACTAAAGGAGAGAGAGTAGAGATGTACTCTGGACGGTTACAGCTGAAATGGGCAGACATAGGGTACAGTCCAGTAAACCCACTTGACGTTAAAATATTGGTAAATACATTCATTGACGGTATGACAAAAGGCTTACGAGACGCAGTACAGACAGCCAGACCTAAATGGAGAAATGTAGATCCAAAGACCTCCTGAAGGTTGCTCAGGAGTTGAAGAAATTAGGACAATAAGACAACGTGTCATGTATGCTGGAGCACAAGGAAAACAGTAGAGACGTAGTAAGGGACCTAAGGACTTAGAAACAGTGAAGTGCTGGAATTGTGGAGAAAATGGACACTCAGACCAATCTTCCACCTCCTTCACCTTCAGACTAGGAAACTGACAACCCAGTGACAAATGTGTGCCCTGTTCTTGTCCCCTCTGGACCTGGTCCTGCCTTGATGACCACCATACCAATGCTGGGAGGGAAATAGACAGAATTCTTGAACGACACTGGGGCAGTTGGGACACTTGTGACTAGTACACAAAGACTTGATACTGCCAGACATGATTACTGACGAGACTGTGGAATACGTGAGGGTAGGGGGACAAGCGACTGAAGCCCCTATGACTAAACAAGAAAAGACTAGAGTCACGAGACAGCCAAGAGGTGCTTACAAACTTATTGTTAGTGACAATACCCCTATGAATTTGCTGGGAGCAGAGTTGAGTGCTGTCTAGGCACTATACAGTGCTCTCCTGAGGGTATTACAGTCACAAGTCCCCTTTTCATATAAACACTTGGGGCAGAGGGACGCCAGGGTCTTCCACGTGCACATTATACCACAGGTAAATCATGCCCTATTGTAGTTATACTTAAATCCATTCATTTGCCAGTTTAGTAGTTTCCTTACACAAGATGGTATAGTTACTGTGTATTTCTAGGTTGTCTTCATATGATATATAGTTTTTTAGCCATTCATTATATTGGCTGAAACCATAGTCACTGTTTATTTGTCTTTTCCACTTCTCATACCTTATCGCAGGCAACTTGCATTGATATTTGGCATTTTTCAAATCCCTTCTTTTTGTATTCGGAACTGTTAGTTATGGATTTATATAGGGCTGCTACTTTCTTAGAATAAGCTTGTGCTTTGCTGTGGCCTATGGCATTGTGCTCCCCCGTTTTATGACTCAGTATCTTTCGTAATTATATATATATAATTTTCTTTTGGTTACATTTTGTGAATCAAATTTAGATTTTTTTAAGGGGTACTCTACCCAATCAAATACGGGTAGAAATATTTGGACATTAATGTGTGACTTATATAAACACTTGTGTAATATTGCAGAAATGGTGTATATGGCAAGAGTAGTGAAAGTAACACCTGACACCAGAATGTCTGAGGACAGGGAAAAGAGTCAGGTACCAGACACCGTTTGGGCAAGGGGAAAATCTGTTATGGGTCGACTGCCCATTCCCCCTGTCATGATAAATCAAGAGAAGTAATCACTCCTCTTTGGTTAAGGCAATACCCCTTAAGTCTAGTGAAATCAATGGCCCTGAGCAGGGATATTAAAGAGTATGTTAAGGCAGGGATTCTAGTGCAGAGATATTCCCCCTGCAACACCCCTTTGTATCCCATTAAGAAAAAAAGGACCCAAGGGTTCCCCTGACACTTACAGAATAGTTCATGACTAACGAGCTATTAATGATGTTACAGTGAGTGTGACCTCAACTGTCCCTAACACACACACACCGTACGGGCACAGATCCCAGCGACGTCAAAATGTTTCACCATTATTGATTTGGCAAATGCATTCTTCTCTGTACCACTGCACTTTGACTGTCAGTATCTTTTTTCTTTCACAATACTGTAGGACGGTCCTCCCACAAAGGGGGAAAGAACTCCCCAACCATCTATTCAACAGCGATGGTAGGGATTCTTGAGCAGTGGCAACCACCTCATCCACAGATTGTACTACTACAGTACGTGGATGACCTCTTGCTCTGCTGCCCGGACCAGATGTCCGGAAGCTACAGTTTCCTTGCTGTGTTTTTTTTTGGCAGAAAAGGGTTGCAGAGTCTCACGTGACAAATTACAGTATTGCAAACAAAAGGTGACATTTTTAGGACATTGTATTGCTGAAGGTACAAGACACCTGACTGAAGACAGAAAACAGGCAATACAAATCTCCCTTTACCCAGGTCACACCAGCATCTACGCACTTTTCTAGGTTTGGTGACCTACTGTAGGCCTTGGATAAGGTCTGCTTCACAAATGATGCACCCACTCTATGACTGTTTGCCATCAGAACCCTACAATCTCACTCAAGAAGCAATTGATTCCTTCCACTCTCTCAAGCTGCTCATTGTGTCAGACATTCCAAACTATGATCAGCCATTTTTCTTATTTTGCACAGAGCAAGGTGGACATGCTACCGCAGTACTAACACTACAACATGGAAAGAAACAGAGACCGATAGGTTACTACTTAGCACAATTAGACCCCGTGATTAGAGGGTCTTCTACATGTGTACGTGCTGTAAGAGCTGCTGTATTACTGAAAGGCATGTGAGATCACACTGACTTTTTCTTTTTGACAATTTGTTCCCCACGTGACATTAATGCCATACTCGTACAAGTTCAACCAAAACACCTGTCTATGGATAGACAGATCAGACTTGAATGTGCTCTAATACTAATTCCTGAATATGTCACCCTCAAAAGACATAATGTTCTGAATCCAGCCACTCATCTGCCTGTGGATTCAGAAAAGGGGGAATTGGTGACAGCATTGGCAGGTGGGAAAGAGAACATGACATGACGTTGACATGACGCACGAACATGACTGCATAGGAACTGATGAGTCAGGAAAAAAACCTGTTCCTAATGCATATTTTGAGGTTTTTTATTTTTGTAGATGGCTCCAGATACCACCAGAATGGGCGACTCTACATTGGATATGCAGTAGTATCCTCACATGAGGTAATCCGAGCTGAACCACTCGCTCCTCACATGTCGGTGCAGGAGGCAGAGTTGAAGGCACTCACTGAGGCGTGTAGAGCTGCTGCAGGTAAAGTCGCTAACAGTTACACAGTTTCAAATTGTGCATGGGGAATATCCCATGAATATTGCCCTATCTGGAGAAGCAGAGCGTTTCTTACATCAGCCGGTAAGCCCATTAAAAAAAAAAACGTAGAGCTGGTGAAACAATTAGTGGAGGTATTGACGTTATCAGTCCAGGTTGGCATCGTCAAGGTAAAAAGCACACACGGACGGTGACTCAGTGGAGGAAAAGGGCAACAGAAGGACGGACGAGGCTGCTAAAGTAGCAGCAAGGCGGCCTAGGGAGCAGTGGATGGTGGCGGGGAGTCAGCGTATTCCAGCCACACTGAGCCTAGATGTCCTGAAATCCCTCCAGCTGCCCAAACAGAGAAGGAACACTGGGAGAATGGGAGCTGAGCTTGTAAGAGGGTGAACTGTAGTCCCACTGAGAGGGCACTAGGACCCTGTGGTTTTTGCCTATTGCAGAAGAGAACAGACCGTGCAAAACTCTCAGAGACAATGTGTGCTGCTGGGTGGGGTCTAGTGTCTCGTGTGTAAAGTGAAACTAGGAAGTGAGAGCTGGGAGAGAAAAAGGCGGGAAACAAAGGCAGAAGCTGCTGTGATATCTTAAAGAGAGACTGTGTGTGGATTTACTGCAAGTGTTTTTGGAGGAAAAGAAGCTTTTGAGAGACTTTTTGTTGCTAACGTTCCCCTGGAGAAGAACTAACCTTTTGTTTAACTCTGTGAGAGACTTGTGTGGCTAACGTTTCCTGGAGAGGAGTTAACCCTTTATTTAACAAAAGACTGAGACTTTACTAAGAACCCAGTACGTATTTGGAAGTCTGTGGATTCCCTGTGCATTGAGTGGAGAACCAAGTCTGGACAGACTGCTGATACAGAGACGGACGGATTGTCGTGGAAGCATTCCTAGGAGCTACAGAAGCAGAGACAACATCGTGAGACCACTAACTAAGTCCCCGGCGTTTGGGCTCGGCATCGGCCGACAAGACAAGAGGAGTTTGCTGTAACTTATTGGCGCTGAAGATATGAACTGGCTGCAGCCTGTGCGGATTCCTGCCTGAGAGGAAATCCATCTCAGGATACGGTACCATAGTTATAGATACCCGGGTATCTCTGCTCAGAGTGTTAGATTGTTACTTTAGAGGTGTATCTTATATTAGAGTTGTGTAAGTTATACTCAATGTGCCATTCCAGGGGCTCCCTTAATAACACTACATTCAATTTACACTTGTTCCTGTTTTTAGTTGCCTGTTAGGTAAATTTCTTACTAGTCTGTTGTAGTATACAGTTCTCAGGAGACCTTGGAGTGGCACAGTGATTTCAGCTGCTGCTGAATTAGTGTATCTTTGGGGTGCATCTGTCTTAATATTCTCCATATTGCCTTGATTATTTTGCCTTTGAGTAAATACCGTTGGAGATTTCTGCCTTGGTCTTGGTTTGTGACTCACTGGATCTTATTCGGACCTCTGGTCATTACATTTTTGGCGTAGTCGGCAGGATCCAGTGTTTGTCATGGACGAGGGCGAGGGTGGAAATGACCCCGCTGTATCCGCATCCTCCTCGGGGGTTGGGGTTCCCCTGGCAGCCGCGGCGACTTCAGGAGGGTATGTGCCTGTAGGAGCTTTACTTCAGCACATGCCGAAATACGATGGGCGCAATATGGCGTTGCAAGATTGGGCTGAGAGAATCCGGAGTATTCTGCGCATGTGTAATTTGACCCCCGCGTTACGCGCTGAGCTGGCATTAAATGCACTGGAGGGTGATATTAGGCGTATGGTGATGGTGCGCCCAGAATCAGAGAGGGATACATTAGAAAAGATTTTGGAACTGTTAGAGGGGAGTTTGGGGGGCCGAGCGCGCGTGGCCCAGCTTCGGTCCCTATTCTTTAATCGTCCCCAGAGAGAGTGTGAGTCCCTGATGCAGTACTCTAATATTTTGCAAGAGATGTTGAATGAGATGCAGCGACTAGACCCGGGGGCCATGGGGGCATTCCGGGAGGTAGACCGCTTGCTCCGGGACCAATTCATCACCGGTGTAGCCAATAGACTTCTCCGGGACAAACTGTTGGAAATGGCCCGGGTTGCACCAGAGTTATCTTTCTGGCAGATTTACC
This sequence comes from Ranitomeya imitator, assembly GCF_032444005.1. Classification (NCBI taxonomy): domain Eukaryota; kingdom Metazoa; phylum Chordata; class Amphibia; order Anura; family Dendrobatidae; genus Ranitomeya; species Ranitomeya imitator. The sequence continues at coordinate 98,161 of NW_027193562.1, forward strand.
GAGCTGCAGTGGAAAGGGAAGAGAAATCGGCCTATGTTCCCGAGGGGTCAGTGAACAGTGCCCAGCTGGAGGAAGGTGGTTCATCAGGGTCGGGGGGAGAGGGGCTGGTAAGCGTGGTACAAGCTCTGCATGCTGAGGTGAAGGAGTTGAAGCTGAAATTGTCTCAACTGACAGTTGATCCCGCCTCTACCCCCTCGCGGGAACCTCCTGCCTCACCCCCTGGAACGGTGACCCCGCAAATGGCCAGGTCGTCCTATCAGAATGAGTCAAGCCCTTGCCCACGAGGAACAATCACCTGCTGGAAGTGTGGCCGCCAGGGACACATCTCGCGTTACTGCCGGGCGCTTACAGCCCCAGAAACCCCGTCGCCGGCTTTAAACTTCCGGCCGCTGCCATGAGAGGGCAAGCAGCAGCGGCCCCACCCACACAAAGCCCTCGACGGAATGAACAAGATTTGTTTGCATGTAGTCCAGTGATAGAAGCAGAGTTTGAAGGGCGGAAGATGAGGTGCTTGGTTGACACGGGATCCGAATGTACTATAATGCCTCTAGAAGTATATGAGAGATACTTCAGTCGACTAGTGATTCCAGAGGATGGCCGAGTGATACGACTGACCGCCGCAAATAATGGTCAATTGTCAGTAAAAGGGATCGTGTGGATGCAACTAAAAATGTTTGGTCAAGAGCTGGGGCAGAAAGGGGTAGTACTGGTGGATCACCCCCCTAGAAGAGGGATGGAAGTGACGCTCGGAATGAACGTGCTGCGAGATTTGAATCACCAGATGTATGCCAGTGAAGGACCCCGATACTGGGCCCGTGCGACAAGACACCGACCCACACAGAGAATTCTACACCGTCTAGTGCTGAGTTGCGACTTGCTGAAAAGTGCGGTCCCAGGTGGCCGGGTGGGCCGGGTCCGAGTGACTTCGAGGGCCCCGATCCTGCTGGGACCCAGACAAGAGGAACTCTTAATGCTGCCTGTGGGAGCTGCACAGAGATTGAATGGGCTTGAAGTGCTACTTGAGCCCGCCCGAGAGGGTTCCTCATTTGCCAAGGTACATGTGGCCCGTTCTTTGGCGATTGTGAAGAATGGACGAGTACCGGTCCGATGCATCAATGTTTTAGATGAAGCTGTTGCAATTCCCGCTGGGACCACACTGGCTGAACTGTTCGTACCGGCAGAGAAGGTGCCGGAAAATGCAGGGTTCGAATTGCGACCAGACCAACAGTCATCCTGGACATTCGCGGTCGAGGTAGGCCGGACTGAACCTCCTACGGAGGAATGGAATGTTCATGTGATCATGGAGCAGATGGGAGTGGATCGGGAGAAGCTGACCCCCGTGCAGTTGGAGCAGTTGGAGAGAGTTTTGTGGGAACATCAAGAGACCTTTTCCCGACATGGAGAGGACTTCGGGTGTACCCAGACGATTGAGCATGAGATTCCAACGGGGGATACTCCACCCATTAGAGAAAGATATCGCCAAATTCCTCCGGCGCTCTATCAAGAGGTGAAGAGCATGGTGGCCAGTATGCTGGACAACCAAGTGATCCGAGAGAGCCGGAGTCCCTGGGCGGCCCCTGTAGTCTTGGTCCGCAAGAAGGATGGGACACTCCGATTTTGTGTGGACTATCGGAAATTGAATGCCCACACCGTACGGGACGCATATCCTTTACCCCGTATTGAAGAATCCCTGTCGGCCCTGGGTCGGGCCAAGTATTTCTCAACGTTGGATTTGGCAAGCGGGTACTGGCAGGTCCCAATGGCTGAAAAAGATCGGGCCAAGACGGCGTTTGTATTGCCAATGGGGCTCTTTGAGTTCAACCGGATGCCCTTTGGCCTCGCTACCGCCCCGGGAACCTTCCAACGCCTGATGGAACATTGCTTGGGCGATCTAAATTTTGAATCAGTCCTGATATATTTGGACGACATTGTGGTGTTCGGAACCTCATTTGAAGATCATCTGGAGAAGCTGCGTCAAGTTCTCCGGCGGCTCAAGAGCTACGGCCTGAAAATAAAGCCAAAAAAATGTCAGCTGTTACGAAACCAGATTGAATATTTGGGGCATCTGGTGACCCCGGACGGGGTACTACCTTTAGCCAGTAAGATTAAGGCGGTACAAGAGTGGCCACCTCCTTGTGACCTGCGAGAAGTGCGGGCCTTCCTGGGCCTAGCAGGAAACTATCGGCGGTTTGTGCCTAAATTCTCACAAGTGGTGAGTCCCTTGAATGAACTTTTGAGAGGCACAGCGCTGGGTCCTCGAAATCGCCCCATTCCATGGGGGCCCCTACAGAAAAAGGCATTTGATGGAGTGAAAACCGCCCTAACGAGTGCCCCATTGCTGGCCTACGCCCGGTTTGACACCCCTTTTTTGTTGTATACCGATGGTAGTCTTCATGGGTTGGGGGCAGTACTAGCACAGGTGCAGGACGGCCGAGAACGAGTGATTTCTTATGGCAGCAGATCTTTAAGAGACTCCGAGCGAAATCCGGCTAACTACAGCTCATTCCGGCTGGAATTGCTGGCCCTGGTGTGGGCAATGACAGAACGCTTCGCCGAGTATCTAACAGGAGCTGAGGTGCTAGTCATGACAGATAACAACCCGCTAGCTCACTTAGAGAATGCAAAACTGGGGGCGTTGGAGCAGCGGTGGGTCGCCAGACTGGCCAAGTTCAATTACCGCATTAAATTTCGCTCTGGTCGAGAGAACGGCAATGCAGATGCATTGTCAAGAGTGCCCCTTGGGTCATCCGGGGAAGATGTTGATGAACAACTTGAGGATACTGAAACTCCAGCTTTGGGGCAAATACCTATCTTCCAAAGTGTGGTACACTCAAGTGGGGTGGCCACCGGGATGCCCTGTGTCCTGGGTAAAACACCCTCAGATTGGACAAGAGTCCAGGATGAGTGTCCGGACGTTGCACTTGTGCGCCGTTGGGTACAAAACAAGGCCTGGCCCAGTGCAGAGGACAAGGCTCAGTTGTCCATGGAAGGAATGAAACTCCTTCGACAATGGGATAAATTGTGTGTGGAACAAGGTCTTTTGTATCGTAAGGTGTACCTGCCATCGGAGCTGCAGCATCGGTACCAACTGATAATTCCTGTGGGGATGGGGCCGGTGGTCGCTCGTGAGGCGCATGAGAAGGGGGCCCATTTTGGAAGTGAAAAGACACTTCAGTGGTTGCAGCGAGTCCTCTACTGCCCTGAGTTGGGAGGGATGGTGGCCGACGCGTGTCGGCAGTGCTGAATTTGTGGGCTCAACAAAAGCCCTGAGCAGCGGGCTCCCACACAGTCTATTAAGACTTCAGCTCCACTGGAACTACTCATGATTGACTACGTGTTGATAGGGTACTCTACATCAGGGTACTCCTACTGCCTGGTGATGACAGATCACTTTACCAAGTATGCTGTAGCGGTGCCGACAAGAGATCAGACGGCCAAGTCGGCGGCTGAGGCAGTGTGCCGACATTTCTTCCAAGTGTTCGGGTGTCCGCAGAGAATACATTCAGATCAAGGGGCCTGCTTTCAGGGAACGCTGATGAAAGAGTTGCACCAGCTCTATGGTATCGAGCAGTCGAGAACAACGCCTTACCACCCTCAGGGTAACGGGGCGTGTGAGCGTTTTAATCGGACCCTGTTGCAAATGTTGAGGTCCTTAGAGAGTCAGCAACAGACATGCTGGCCTGAGTATCTCCCCGAATTGATGTGGGCTTACAATAACAGGGTGCACAGTACTACTGGTTACTCACCACACATGTTGATGTTTGGTAGACCTGGCCGAGACATTGAGGATTTGAGCATGCCAGATCCCTCCTCCGCCCCCCTTCGGACTGCATCCGAGTGGGTACGAGAGCATCGGCGGCGGTTGAGGGTGGTGCATCAGGTGGTGGGTGACCGCCTTCGCCAGGTGGTCCATAAGGACACGCGACCTGTACAAACAGAGCTGTTCTCTCCGGGAGACAGAGTGTTGGTGAGGACAAAACGACGGTCAGGAAAGCTGAGTGACCGATGGGAGGCGATACCGTATCTGATAAAAAAACAGGTGAACCCTGAGATTCCAGTGTACGAGGTCGAACCGGTGGGGACAGGGGGGCCAACCCGTAATTTGCATCGTAACATGTTACAGCGGTGCTGGTTTGAAGATTCGGCGCCTACCCCCCTAGAGCCAGAGGCCATGTTTCAAGGGGCGGAAGCTCTGAATGATCTTGAGTTTGATGGTGTGCTTACTCCTGCGCCTGCTTATTTGCCCCCTGTGACCGATCTGGCCTCGGGTGATGAGAATGTTGGGGATATGGAGGATGTTGTTGAGGAGAGTGCATCAGGTCAACTGCTTGGTCCTGACGCTGTATCACAGGACATCGAGCCGCAGGAGGAGACAACTCCACTTACGCCCACTAACACGACCATGGAAGAGACTCTAGCTCCCTCTAAGGTCGCACCTGTTGATGTAGGACTCAGGAGAACTACACGATCTACGGCAGGAATACCGCCTCAGCGATATGCTCAAGATGAATTTGAGTGGGAAGGTATGTCGAGGACGCCAACCTCTAGTGGGGTGGCATGTAAGAGGGTGAACTGTAGTCCCACTGAGAGGGCACTAGGACCCTGTGGTTTTTGCCTATTGCAGAAGAGAACAGACCGTGCAAAACTCTCAGAGACAATGTGTGCTGCTGGGTGGGGTCTAGTGTCTCGTGTGTAAAGTGAAACTAGGAAGTGAGAGCTGGGAGAGAAAAAGGCGGGAAACAAAGGCAGAAGCTGCTGTGATATCTTAAAGAGAGACTGTGTGTGGATTTACTGCAAGTGTTTTTGGAGGAAAAGAAGCTTTTGAGAGACTTTTTGTTGCTAACGTTCCCCTGGAGAAGAACTAACCTTTTGTTTAACTCTGTGAGAGACTTGTGTGGCTAACGTTTCCTGGAGAGGAGTTAACCCTTTATTTAACAAAAGACTGAGACTTTACTAAGAACCCAGTACGTATTTGGAAGTCTGTGGATTCCCTGTGCATTGAGTGGAGAACCAAGTCTGGACAGACTGCTGATACAGAGACGGACGGATTGTCGTGGAAGCATTCCTAGGAGCTACAGAAGCAGAGACAACATCGTGAGACCACTAACTAAGTCCCCGGCGTTTGGGCTCGGCATCGGCCGACAAGACAAGAGGAGTTTGCTGTAACTTATTGGCGCTGAAGATATGAACTGGCTGCAGCCTGTGCGGATTCCTGCCTGAGAGGAAATCCATCTCAGGATACGGTACCATAGTTATAGATACCCGGGTATCTCTGCTCAGAGTGTTAGATTGTTACTTTAGAGGTGTATCTTATATTAGAGTTGTGTAAGTTATACTCAATGTGCCATTCCAGGGGCTCCCTTAATAACACTACATTCAATTTACACTTGTTCCTGTTTTTAGTTGCCTGTTAGGTAAATTTCTTACTAGTCTGTTGTAGTATACAGTTCTCAGGAGACCTTGGAGTGGCACAGTGATTTCAGCTGCTGCTGAATTAGTGTATCTTTGGGGTGCATCTGTCTTAATATTCTCCATATTACCTTGATTATTTTGCCTTTGAGTAAATACCGTTGGAGATTTCTGCCTTGGTCTTGGTTTGTGACTCACTGGATCTTATTCGGACCTCTGGTCATTACAAGCTGAACTCAGAAAGAGTATGGGAGAATCAGGATAAATCGTATATACCAAGATCCCTGCTCCCAATCATGGCGCAAGCAACACAAGATGCCTTCTGGATCGCTCCTGGTTTCAGTTACGCAGCCGCAAAGCTCGTACGGTCATGCCTCATCTGTGCACAGCACAACCCAGGTAAAACAGTAAAAATCCCTAAGAAAGCGACACCCAGGCCTCTCTACCCGTTTCAGAGACTGCAGACTGGCTACATACAGCTACCCAAGGTAGGAGTGTGTGAAAAATGTCCTAGTATGTGTAGATCTCTTCTCTGGTTGGCAGGAAGCCTATTTTGTAAAATGTGCAAATACTAAAGCGACTGCAGACAAACTGATAAAAAAAACTGATCTGCAGGTATGGTGTCCTAGAAACCATGGACAGCGATAGGGACACACACTTCACGGGAGAAATAACGAGGGAAGTCATGCAGGTCCTGGGAGTGCAGCAAGCATATCATGCACCATATAGACAACAAAGTAGTGGAAAGTGATGAGACTAAATGGGACACTTAAACTGGAAAATCAAAGGCCACGGCAGGCAAAGGAAAGAGCGTGGTAGAGTGTTTGTCTCTTGCACTCTTTTCAGTCACACACACTCCAAATAGAAAGACAGACTTGTGTCCTTTTGAAGTCCTGTTTAGTAGTTTGCCAGAGGCTGGTCTGTACTTCCCACAGGTGCTACAAAAGCAACACGGTGCTATGACAGCCCATGTCCAGGCCTTACAGAAAAGACTTAATGTGGTGCATAAACATGTGTTTTCATCCATTCCAGATCCTAATGCCAGTGCAGACGTATATCAGCTGAATCCAGGTGATTGGTGGTCATACACAGATGTACATCAGCTGAATCCAGGTGATTGGTGGTCATACACAGATGTACATCAGCTGAATCCAGGTGATTGGTGGTCATACACAGACACGTGAGAAGGAGCCTAGATCCACGGTTTGACGGCCCGTTTTAAACTCCAGCTGACCACATTCACCTCAGGGAAACTTGAGGGAAAGCCCACCTGGATCCTTGCCAGTCACTGCAAAAAGATCTTTTCACCAGCAGAATGAATGTTGTCCTAATCACCGTGCTGGCAGTGATAGGATGTTTGCACCTTACAGAGACACTAGATAAACAAACTTATTCAACATCTTGCTTTTCTTATAAAAGACGCGGAAGGACAAAAACTGCTGGACTGTTGGATCTGTGCACCCAGCCCAGTATCTGCAAGGACTATGCTGTACTTAGCCTTACTCACTACTGAGAGGCACCGAAGCAGCCATCTGCAGACCGGACATAACTGCAAGAGAAGTATGCTGCCTTCCAGGTGCGATGATCAAGGATGTGACCGATAGGATACCAAAGCTCTTCAGCTCCAAGGACGTCCACCCATTTCTTCTGATACATGTTGGCACCAATGACACGGCAAGGAAGGACCTACCGACAATCTGCAAGGACTTTGAAGAGTTGGGGAAGAAAGTAAAGGAACTGGATGCACAGGTAGTTTTTTCTTCTATCCTTCCAGTAGACGGGCATGGCACCAGGAGATGGAACAGGATCCTTGATGCAAACAACTGGCTAAGACGATGGTGCAGACAACAAGGATTTGGATTCCTGGACCACGGTGTGAATTACTGGTATGATGGACTCCTCGCCAGAGACGGACTACACCTCAACAAACCTGGGAAACACACATTCGCCAGAAGACTCGCTACACTCATCAGGAGGGCGTTAACTAGAAGAAGAGGGGACGGGAAGAAAAACATTAGACTCGAACAAAGACGACCCAGGAAAACATACTCAGAAGGGAGGTAAGAACATTTCTAAAACAATCCACAGTGAGGAGATTGGAACAAAACAAAATCCTCTAAACTGCATGCTCGCAAACGCCAGAAGCCTGACAAACAAGATGGAAGAACTAGAAGCAGAAATATCTACAGGTAACTTTGACATAGTGGAATAACCGAGACATGGTTAGATGAAAGCTATGACTGGGCAGTTAACTTACAGGGTTACAGTCTGTTTAGAAAGGATCGTAAAAATCGGAGAGGAGGAGGGGTTTGTCTCTATGTAAAGTCTTGTCTAAAGTCCACTTTAAGGGAGGATATTAGCGAAGGGAATGAGGATGTCGAGTCCATATGGGTTGAAATTCATGGAGGGAAAAATGGTAACAAAATTCTCATTGGGGTCTGTTACAAACCCCCAAATATAACAGAAAGCATGGAAAGTCTACTTCTAAAGCAGATAGATGAAGCTGCAACCCATAATGAGGTCCTGGTTATGGGGACTTTAACTACCCGGATATTAACTGGGAAACAGAAACCTGTGAAACCCATAAAGGCAACAGGTTTCTGCTAATAACCAAGAAAAATTATCTTTCACAATTGGTGCAGAATCCAACCAGAGGAGCAGCACTTTTAGACCTAATACTATCTAATAGACCTGACAGAATAACAAATCTGCAGGTGGTTGGGCATTTAGGAAATAGCGACCACAATATTGTGCAGTTTCACCTGTCTTTCACTAGGGGGACTTGTCAGGGAGTCACAAAAACATTGAACTTTAGGAAGGCAAAGTTTGAACAGCTTAGAGATGCCCTTAATCTGGTAGACTGGGACAATATCCTCAGAAATGAGAATACAGATAATAAATGGGAAATGTTTAAGAACATCCTAAATAGGCAGTGTAAGCGGTTTATACCTTGTGGGAATAAAAGGACTAGAAATAGGAAAAACCCAATGTGGCTAAACAAAGAAGTAAGACAGGCAATTAACAGTAAAAAGAAAGCATTTGCACTACTAAAGCAGGATGGCACCATTGAAGCTCTAAAAAACTATAGGGAGAAAAATACTTTATCTAAAAAACTAATTAAAGCTGCCAAAAAGGAAACAGAGAAGCACATTGCTAAGGAGAGTAAAACTAATCCCAAACTGTTCTTCAACTATATCAATAGTAAAAGAATAAAAATTGAAAATGTAGGCCCCTTAAAAAATAGTGAGGAAAGAATGGTTGTAGATGACGAGGAAAAAGCTAACATATTAAACACCTTCTTCTCCACGGTATTCACGGTGGAAAATGAAATGCTAGGTGAAATCCCAAGAAACAATGAAAACCCTATATTAAGGGTCACCAATCTAACCCAAGAAGAGGTGCGAAACCGGCTAAATAAGATTAAAATAGATAAATCTCCGGGTCCGGATGGCATACACCCACGAGTACTAAGAGAACTAAGTAATGTAATAGATAAACCATTATTTCTTATTTTTAGTGACTCTATAGCGACAGGGTCTGTTCCGCAGGACTGGCGCATAGCAAATGTGGTGCCAATATTCAAAAAGGGCTCTAAAGTGAACCTGGAAATTATAGGCCAGTAAGTCTAACCTCTATTGTTGGTAAAATATTTGAAGGGGTTTCTGAGGGATGTTATTCTGGATTATCTCAATGAGAATAACTGTTTAACTCCATATCAGCATGGGTTTATGAGAAATCGCTCCTGTCAAACCAATCTAATCAGTTTTTATGAAGAGGTAAGCTATAGGCTGGACCACGGTGAGTCATTGGACGTGGTATATCTCGATTTTTCCAAAGCGTTTGATACCGTGCCGCACAAGAGGTTGGTACACAAAATGAGAATGCTTGGTCTGGGGGAAAATGTGTGTAAATGGGTTAGTAACTGGCTTAGTGATAGAAAGCAGAGGGTGGTTATAAATGGTATAGTCTCTAACTGGGTCGCTGTGACCAGTGGGGTACCGCAGGGGTCAGTATTGGGACCTGTTCTCTCAACATATTCATTAATGATCTGGTAGAAGGTTTACACAGTAAAATATCGATATTTGCAGATGATACAAAACTATGTAAAGCAGTTAATACAAGAGAAGATAGTATTCTGCTACAGATGGATCTGGATAAGTTGGAAACTTGGGCTGAAAGGTGGCAGATGAGGTTTAACAATGATAAATGTAAGGTTATACACATGGGAAGAGGGAATCAATATCACCATTACACACTGAACGGGAAACCACTGGGTAAATCTGACAGGGAGAAGGACTTGGGGATCCTAGTTAATGATAAACTTACCTGGAGCAGCCAGTGCCAGGCAAGCAGCTGCCAAGGCAAACAGGATCATGGGGTGCATTAAAAGAGGTCTGGATACACATGATGAGAGCATTATATTGCCTCTGTACAAATCCCTAGTTAGACTGCACATGGAGTACTGTGTCCAGTTTTGGGCACCGGTGCTCAGGAAGGATATAATGGAACTAGAGAGAGTACAAAGGAGGGCAACAAAATTAATAAAGGGGATGGGAGAACTACAATACCCAGATAGATTAGCGAAATTAGGATTATTTAGTCTAGAAAAAAGACGACTGAGGGGCGATCTAATAACCATGTATAAGTATATAAGGGGACAATACAAATATCTCGCTGAGGATCTGTTTATACCAAGGAAGGTAACGGGCACAAGGGGGCATTCTTTGCGTCTGGAGGAGAGAAGGTTTTTCCACCAACATAGAAGAGGATTCTTTACTGTTAGGGCAGTGAGAATCTGGAATTGCTTGCCTGAGGAGGTGGTGATGGCGAACTCAGTCGAGGGGTTCAAGAGAGGCCTGGATGTCTTCCTGGAGCAGAACAATATTGTATCATACAATTATTAGGTTCTGTAGAAGGACGTAGATCTGGGGATTTATTATGATGGAATATAGGCTGAACTGGATGGACAAATGTCTTTTTTCGGCCTTACTAACTATGTTACTATGTTACTATGTTACCCCAGGAAGGTATTAACACCACACTGCATGCACAGTGAGACTTGGACTCAGATTTTCGTGGTTCCTTAAGGCTCTTAATGAGACTAATACAATATAGAGACTCCTTTTTTTTTCCAGCCAATTGGCTTAGCGGCCTAGCGGGATGGATTATTTTCGGTGTTTTACAGACTTGTATGCAAATTTTGTTGCTTTACTTATTCTTTTATGTAGCCGTAAAAGCGCTAATATATATATTACCTAAGCTATGGAATAATGTAGGTGTAGAAAAAAATCTAAGGCTGAACCTTCTGTAGTATATCATAGGCCCCGTATGGCCACTGCTGATGGGGAAGGTGAGTGTCCACACTGAGGGTGGATGGGTGAAGCAGGTAGGAAGTCCCCTTGTGGGTACTAGACCCATGAGACAGTAGCTCCTTTGTGGACATCAGCTGACCCCGTAGCAGAGGTTATACCATTTACAAAAGGGGGAAATTGATATAGAAGGGTTAATAGTTTGCCTTTAGCTACCTTGCCTTTAAGTGCCTCTTGCCTTTAATTGTTAGAATTACTAGAATCTGTTGATGCAGTAGTCTTAGTGTCTCCGCTTCAAGGAGACTGTACTTCTTATCATGTATGTTCTCAAGAGTCAGTACAACATATTCTGGGTTATGGTAAATAAAGTATGACCCTGGCGATGGTGGGGGCTACATGAGTTACATTGAAATGCATTATGTGTAAATGGTATAAAATTTGCTTCTTGCTCTTTTACTTCAGATAAAAGTGACTTGCTCACAGGATATGTGTGAGGTGTCTTTTTGTCTCCAAGCGCGCTTGTAAAATGACGGGCGTAACTCCACGATTTGGCCCTCACTGGTGATCTGTCAGCTGACATTTGGGTCAGAATGAAAAACAGCTATAACATGATGCTCTATACTGTATAATGGCCACACATGATGCTCCATACTGTATAATGGCCACACATGATGCTCAATACTGTATAATAGCCACACATGATGCTCTATACTGTATAATAGTCACACATGATGCTCCATACTGTATAATGGCCACACATGATGCTCAATACTGTATAATAGCCACACATGATGCTCTATACTGTATAATAGCCACACATGATGCTCCATACTGTATAATGGCCACACATGATGCTCTATACTGTATAATAGCCACACATGATGCTCCATACTGTATAATGGTCACACATGATGCTCCATACTGTATAATGGCCACACATGATGCTCTATACTGTATAATGGCCACACATGATGCTCAATACTGTATAATGGCCCCACATGATGCTCCATACTGTATAATTACCCCACATGATGCTCAATACTGTATAATGCCCCCCTCCCATATTGTATGCATGGCTAATCTCCCTCCCATCCCATATGCATGGCTCATATTCCCCCCTCCTCCTGTATGCATGGCTCATATTCCCCCCCTACAGTATGCATGGCTCATATTTCCCCCCTCCTGTATGATGGCTCATAATCCCCCCCTCCTGTATGCATGGCTCATAATTCCCCCCCACCTCCTGTATGCATGGCTCATATTCCACCACCGTCCCCCTCCTGTATGTATGGCTCATAATTCCCCCCCTGTAT